>NC_090651.1:171646207-171781207 GCF_040937935.1 Hyperolius riggenbachi
TTTTTACTGTAAATATTTGAAAGCATTACAGCATAGAACTGAAAATGAACACTTCTCTCTGTGTTTGTATCGTTTGGTTTGTGTCTGTTAAGTGACTGTCAAGTCAAATTCCTTGTGCAAGTGCAAACTTATTTAGGCAAATAAATGAATTCTGATTTAAACAATTGTGTTAGACAAGTGAAATCCAGCCATTTACGCTTACCTAAATTATGCATCAAAACATCAAAAAAGTAATCAACTTGCAGACCTGTTTGTCGTGCAACCTAATAAAAAACAAAAACAAATAAGTTAAAATGCAAAAGCAGTGTTTGAAATTTAGTTACATCCTTATCACTTCAGTAGGAATATAGAGGGTAAGTAGTGTGAATTAGCAACCGGGACCACCTATGAAAACTGAAATTTTGTAAGATCGCTGGTCTACAGCATTCAGGTGTCTGTTAACAAAATGCCAAGGGGGAAAGGCATCAGTAATGAACCTAAAGGACAACTGTATTGAGAGGGATATGGAGGCTGCCATGTTTATTTATTTTTTTTAAACAATACCAGTTGTCTGGCTATCCTACCGATCCTCTGCCTCTAATACTTTTAGACCCTCAACAAGCATGCAGAATATCAGGAATTTATGACATTACTGTCATATCTGACAAGATTATCTGCATGCTTTTTTCTGGTGTGATTCGGAACACTATTGCAGCCAAAAAGACCAGCAGTGCTGCCAGGCAACTGGTATTGTTTAAAAAGAAATAAACATGGCAGCCTCCATATCCCTCTTGTTACAGTAGTCCTTTAAGAGTTGATGTCCAGAAATTGGGAAAAGGTTTTAAGGTAAGTTCCAAGCAATGCTCAGAGATTACAAAAAAATCCCAAGAGCTACATTTTCGACTCTATTAACCATGTTAAAAGTCATGATCGTAAAATTGCGATGGCCTCTTCTCTCTAAAAAGTATTGGCTACCTGAACAAATCACAATAATTCCAAAACTATGTCCTTTGGACAGACAAGAACAGAGTGGAGATATCTGGTCATAATATACAGTAATGCCGAATACACACGATACAATTTTCCCCTCGATTTTCCACCTGATTGTTTTTTTCCGCTTGATTCTGCACTCAATTCTCTCATCTTCCGCTCGTTTCTCGTATCTTTTTCCATTCACTTCTATGAGAAATCGAGCCAAAAAAACGATCAGGAGTAATATCGGACATGAGGGAATTCATCAATCGGATGCATCTATCATACAGAAAAATGTTACGTGTGCACCCAGCATAACACCTTTGGCGAAACTCAAACACAACACAGCATATCAGCATAAACACCTGCTATCAAGCATAGTGGTGGAAGGTTGATGATAAAGGCTTGATTTTCTCCCACAGGACCTAAGCACCTTGCATTAATTGGATCAAAAATTAACTCCTCTCTATAGTCAAAGTATTCTATAGTCAAATGGAAGGCCAGGTTTCCATGGCTAAGGCTTGGCCAAAATAGGGTTGTGAAAAAGGACAAGGATTCCAAGCACAACAGCAAATCTATAACAAATCTATAGCAGAACTGGTGAAAGAAAAAAAGAACCTATGTGCTGCAGTGGCTTAGTCAAAGTCCATACCTCAACCCAATCAAAATTCTATGGCAGTACCCTAAAGGTGGCCTGTGGCCATACACAATTCAATGAACATTTTTTAAATTAAGATTTTGATCTATTTATTTATTGCATTTATAAAGCAGCACTGGACATTAGTTTAGGTTACAGACAATATTTAGGGGTGACATACAGCAATACAACAATACAGGAATACAAAAAAAACCAGGGCAATATAGAAGCTTGGCGGATGAGATTTTTGTCCCTGGGCCTTCTCAAAGGACTAGATCACATGATCTGCGCATGGAGGAAAAAAGTTTTAGCTATTTATTTAGGAAAGGGTTCTCTACAGTAAGAGTGATTAAGATGTGGAATGTATTGCCACAGAAAGTAGTTATGGCAAATTCTATACCTGCATTTAAAGGGGGCTTAGATGCTTTCCTTGCGTTGAAAGACATCCATGGCTACAATTATTAGGGAATGCCCAGTGATGTTGATCCAGGGATTTTATCTGATTGCCATCTGGAGTCGGGAAGGAATTTTTTCCCTTTTGGGGCAAATTGGACCATGCCTTGTAAGGGTTTTTCGCCTTCCTCTGGATCAACAGGGATATGTGAGGGAGCAGGCTGGTGTTGTACTTTGTTCTCTGGTTGAACTCGATGGACGTATGTCTTTATTCAACCCAAATAGCTATGTAACTATGTAACAATGTTCCAAGAGAAGGCCAAAATGTCTCCACATCAGAGTGACAGACTGGCACAATTAAAATTCCATCATGTCTACTTAGTGCTACTTTGTGCCCTTTTGTGCCGCAAAAATTAACCATTTGCAGACAGCTCAATGCCAATTGGCATAAAGTCCTGGGGGCATGTTCTGCAGGAGATCACGCACGCATCTCCGCTTGTCTTCAAGCGGCGATCGTGGCAATCTACAGCAGCGCTGTACTGGGGACAGCCGTGTCACTCAGCTGTCTGGGAGGCTCAGAAGCTGATGCCTGTGACAGCCGATTGCTGTGGTTGGCTGACGGTAGGAGGGAAGGTGGAAGAAATTTTTTTTTAAAAAAAGGACACATTTATTTAAAATAAAATAAATAAATAAAAGACAAACATGCTGGCACGGATCAGAGCCCACCAACAGAAAGCTCTGTTGGCAGAAAAGGGGGGGGGGGAAATAACTTGTGTGCCGAGTTGTACGGCCCTGCAGCGAGCCCTTAAAGCTGCAGTGGCCTGAATAGTAAAAAAATATCCTGGTCACTAGGGGGGTGTAAGTCTACGGTCCTAAAGTGGTTAAGATTTGTGCTGCCCTGTTTTGAAGAGAACAGCACTTATTTTATCCAGGACTATAACATAACCTAGCCCTGTACAAAGATCCATGGCCATAAAACAGGTGGGTGTGTGGGTGTGTGTGTGTGTGTGTGTGTGTGGGGGGGGGGGGGGGTGTTTATAGTTTTTGAGATAATCAGCCTTTGTGATGCTGTGAGGGGCTCAGTTAACTTTTGACCTTTAGAAAAATGTGAATATTTCAAAAACTATAAAAGATAGAAAGATGATTTTTGCAGCACAAATTAGCACATGCACAGCACTACCCACACATACAGTTTAATGTCTGCAGGTTCTTGTACGGGGGCTGGGTGATGTTATTGTTTTGGACAACATACAGTCTCTGTAATAAATCAACTTATCTCTCTCTTGTCAGACTTGTCAGCCTGTGTCTGGAAGGCTGCCAAGTTCTTCAGTGTTGTGGTTCTGCTATGAACTCCCCCTTCCAGGCCCCTCTATGCACACTGCCTGTGTGTTATTTAGATTAGAGCAGCTTCTCTCTTATTTTTTACAAGCTGGATAAATCATCATCTGAGCTGGCTGGGCTTTCACATAGTGAGGAATTACAGACAAGGGCAAAGCTGTTTGCAGGAAGAAAAGAGCAGCCTGAAACTTCAGTGCATGAGAGATGCAGGGGGAAAGAAACACACAAATGATCTCTTGAGATTCAAAAGGAAGGGTGTATACAGCCTGCTTGTGTATGGATGTATTTTCTATGTGTGGACATACTGTACATCAACCTACTTCCTGTTTTGGTGGCCATTTTGTTTGTTTATAAACAAACTTTTTAAAACTGTTTTTAACAACTTTTAATGCGGCGGGAAGCGGCAAAATTGTGACAGAGGGTAATAGGAGATGTCCCCTAACGCACTGGTATGTTTACTTTTGTGTGATTTTAACAATACAGATTCTCTTTAAGGCTAGAAAAAAAGTGTGTTTTAATGGGAAAATAAGAAAACATTTAGAATTTTTTTTTTTCAGTGTATAGTTTTTAAATAATGCATGCTACCTTAATTAAAATCCACATATTTTATTTGCCCATTTGTATTGATTATTACACCATTTAAATTATATCCCTATCACAATGTCTGGCACCAATATTTTATATGGAAATAAAGGTGAATTTTTTTCAGTTTTGCATCCATCCCTAATTACAAGCCCATAATTTATAAAGAAACAGTAGTATACCCTCTTGACATACATATTTAAAGAGTTCAGTCCCTAAGGTAACTATTTATGATTTTTTTTTTTTATAAATTTGGTAACAATTGGGGAGTGTGGTTGGTAATGAGTTAATTTAAAATATAAAAATAGTATTTGTATATATATTAAAAAAAAATGCTTTTAAATGTAATTTTACTATTTGGCTACAAGATGGCCACAGTAATTGGCGGGCAGCGGCGTGCACAAGTGCGCACACGAGCGAGCGGGAGTGCGGACAGCAGTGGTGACGGCAGGTGTACGTCTATCTACTCCCCAGGCACGGAAATTAAGTTTAAAGGGAACCTGAACTGAAAATAAGTCAAAATAACCATACACAGGTCATACTTACCTCCTGTGTAGTCTACTACTCAATCTCTTTCTCCTCTCCTGCGACCCATTTCTCCACTGTGACCAATGGATTTCTCCG
Source organism: Hyperolius riggenbachi (assembly GCF_040937935.1). Taxonomy (NCBI): domain Eukaryota; kingdom Metazoa; phylum Chordata; class Amphibia; order Anura; family Hyperoliidae; genus Hyperolius; species Hyperolius riggenbachi. The sequence continues at coordinate 171,650,733 of NC_090651.1, forward strand.
TCCGCCATTTTAAAAATGGCTATTACCCCATAACAGCTTCGTGGTCAGCACACTGTTTAACTGTAATATCACCCACTTGAGCCATAGGGAAACATGGACATTACCTTGCACATTCAGTTGTAACTGACAGCTGGTCATATATAACTGACAGCAACTGGTATATTTCAGTTATGACAAAATATTGTCAGAACTGGAAGGGATCACTATAAGAAGAAAATGGTGAGCTTCTGAGAGGAACGGACAGTGAGGTTAGCATATAATATTAATTTGCAGCTACATCATGCATTTATTTTAAGTAATTTTCCTCGCTTCAGGTTCCTTTTAAAGGGACGTAAATATACTGTACATGGGCGGTGAAGTGGTTAAAGGCTTCATTTGTGATACGTTGTGGTGTGTATACTGTGAAAACAGAATTGCAACAGAGAGGGAAAGCCGCATGCAGTGAAGCATAAAGTACATAGCAGACACATGCAGTGAAGCACAAGGTACATACAAAGTATACTTTGCTGCTACTGTTAACAGGCACATAATGCATTACTGCACTGCATGCACCATGTTATGCTAATGGATTCTACTGCACTGCTAATGCAACGCTTTAGCAATGCTATTAAAATGTCCAACGCAACACTCCTCGTGTCACTGTGAATGTAGCAAAGAATATAATGGAATGTGTTTTTAGTTTACACCCAACTTTAGCGTTAAATTGTTTTATAGGCTAAAAGCACCAGATTATTTTTCTTATGTAACACAGTTGGATTATATAAACTGTGTACAAAACTATAAATACACACACACACACACACACACACACACACACACACACACACACACACACACACACACACACACAATATATAAATCAAAAACACTCCTTATTTGAAAGTAACCCAAAAGTAAACTAACGTAAACAACACAGAGTTTCTTATATAAGGAGTGCTCAGCTTTGGATGACGTAGTTATCATGGAAGTTAAAATAGGCAAGACAAAAAATGTAAGTGACTGTTTCACCTGTTTGGTGTGTTCTTTGGACTTCATGATGGTGTTGCTCCCAATATTCTCTTAGAGGCCGTCACAGAGCAGCTGTATTTGTACTGACATTAGATTACACACAGGTGCACTCTATTTAGTCATTAGCACTCATTAGGCAATGTCTATGGTCAACTGACTGCACTCAGACCAAAGGGGGCTGAATAATTATGCACACCCCACTTTGCAGTTATTTATTTGTAAAAAATGTTTGGAATCATGTATGATTTTCGTTCCACTTTTCACGTGTACACCACTTTGTATTGGTCTTTCACGTGGAATTCCAATAAAATTGATTCATGTTTGTGGCAGTAATATGACAAAATGTGGAAAACTTGAATACTCACATACTTTTGCAAACTACTATACAACTCGATGAGATAAAACCATTACAATCATTTAAAAAAAGCTGAAATTTTGTTTGTCATTGAAACCCAGGCTCCCCAAGGCATTGGTCATAGATATCAAAGAGGTCTATTTATGTAATAATAATTCATCCCTTGAACTCCCTCTAGGCATATTCGAGACTTTTATAAGGCCAGCTACCTCCAGGCAATCTGCACTGCCTCCATGTTCAGAATTTACATGATCAATCATACGGCGTGCACCCACGCCACTCCCGATTGATCTTTTATATTGCAAAAATCTGTCCTTGAGTGGCTGAGTGATCTTCTCTATGTAGAATCTCCCACAGGGGCACCAAACACAATACACCACATATCTGGACCTGCAATTAATAAATTCCTTCAGATGCCATGTAATTCCTCCTACCTGAACCACTTTACCTTTCCTAACGGATCTACACGCCAAACAATGACCACAAGGGAAGTTGCCTTCCCATTTTTTTATCAGTCAACCAATTGTTATATTTATCCTGCATAAGTTTGAACTCACTATGAACCAACATTTTCTTTGTTTTCAATTGATAAATCTGATCGAATTTCCCAATTTTTTGAGATTGGACATGTTGGAAATTTTAAACCAACTTTATCAAGCATTGTATAGTGTGAGATGGATTATCTATTACTTGATGTACAGTTCCAACCACATTTTTCTGAGCTTTTAATTATTTTAATCATGACTGGGCAAAAATGTAACCTAGGTGTGTGGTACAATGGTCAGATTTTTGCATTTTTACTATCAGTCAGAAAAATTGACTGCTATTCTTCAATTGAACAGATATTTAAAAAAGTGTATGGTATGTGGCACCTTAAAGAGGAACTCCAGTGAAAATAATGTTATAAAAAAGTTCATTTTTACAATAATTATGTATGAATGACTTAGTGTTTGCCCATTGTAAAATGTTTTAAATCCCTGATTTACATTCTGACATTTATTACATGGTGACATTTTTACTGATGGCAGATGATGTAGCTGCTGCATGCCTTTTTGGCAGTTGGAAACCGCTGTGAACAGCTATTTCCCACAATGCAGCAAGGTTCACAGACAGGAAACTGCCAAGAGTACGTACTTTTCTTGTGGGAGGGGTTTCACCACAATATCAGCCATACAGCACCCCCTAATGGTCAGTTTGTGAAAAGGAATAGATTTCTCATGTAAAAGAGAGTATCAGCTACAGATTGGGATACAGTTCAATTCTTGGTGGGAGTTTCTCTTTAACTACTCTAAGACTGGCTAACGCCAATGGGCGTGGCCACGGCGGCAGCCCCACGACCGCCTAACGCCAATTGGCGGCAAGTCCTATGGGTTCAACTTTGCAGGAGATCGTGCGCAGGCATCTCCTTCTCGGGGGGCGGAGCTCCGTCCCCTCTCCAGTCTCCGAGCGGCTATTGCCGCTCGGGAGACTGTTAGACGGCGTAATCGCCGTCTGTTTAAACATTGCAGCGCTGCGAACAGCAGCAGCGCTGCAATGGGGACAGCCGCCTGGGGGACAGCCGCCTGGGGGACAAGAGAGCGATCGGCTCTCATAGGCAGAAGCCTATGACAGCCGATCGCGTGATTGGCCGGCTGGGGGGAGGGAGGGGATTGGATAGAAACAAAGAAAGACAAACATAGTAACAAATCATTAAAAAAACATGAACATAAATATTGAGTTAAAAAAATAAATAAACACAGGGGGGCGATCAGACCCCACCAACAGAGAGCTCTGTTGGTGGGGAGAAAAGGGGGGGGGGGAATCACTCGTGTGCTGTGTTGTTCAGCCATGCAGCTGTGCCTTAAAGCTGCAGTGGCCAATTATGAAACAAACAGCCTGGTCTTTAGGGGGGTTTACCACTGTGGTCCTCAAGTTAAAGGGAACCTGAAGTGAGTAAAATGATTTAAAATAAACACATGACGTAGCTGCAAATGAATAGGACGTACTTAACCACTTGACACCTGAGGCATTTTTTCTCTTGTGGACCAGAGCAATTTTCACCTGTCAGCGCTCCTCCCTTTCTTTTTCCAATAACTTAATCACTACTAATCACAGCGTAATGATCTATATCTTGTTTTTCTTGCCACCAATTAGGCTTTCTTTGGGAGTTACAGTATGCCAAGAATAATTTTATCCTAAATGCATTTTAACATGAATAATAAGAAAAAAAAATTATAAAATGCATTCTTTTTCAGTTTTTGACCATTATAGTGTTAAAATAAAACATTCTACTGTGGATAAAAGCCACACATTTTATGTGCCCTTTTGTCCCGGTTATTGCAACGTTCAAAAAATTTCCCTAGTACAATGTATGGCGCCAATATTTCATTTGGAAATAGAGGTGCATTTTTTCAGTTTTGCGTCCATCACTAATTACAAGCCCATAAATTAAAAATTAATAGTAATATACTGCCTTGACATCAATTTTTAAAAAGTTCAGTCCCTAAGGTAACTACTTATATTTTTTTTTTATGTAATTCCCCCCTCCCCCCTTATATAAATAAAAAAAAAAGTTTGGGTATTATGGGAGGGTGTGGGAGGGAAATAGTTAATTATATCAGTCAGTGTGGGGATTTTTATTAAATAAAAAGCAATTTTGGTGCAATATACTTTTTGGCCACAAGATGTCCTCAGTCGTCATTTCCGATTCACGTACGTAAGCACGTGAATCGGAAGTAATCCGTGGCTGTGTAACACAGGAAGATACAATGAATGCCGGCGTCTCGTAGACGCTGGTATTCATTGAATCGGGGACTTAGATTTATGAATGGGACCTGCGGTCCCATTCATTAACTTCCCCTCTATGCGGCGGTAACGGCGGTGCGCGCGCACGCACGAACGGGAGCGAGCGGCGGCTGCATGCCGCTGCAGACTTGTTTTCACGGCCCTGCTGCATCCTGTCTTTTTTCCAGGGCCGTGATTATACTGCACGGCATGCAGCAAGTAGTTAACTCACCGTCAGTTCCTCTCAGAAGCTCACCATTTTCTTGTTACAGTGATCCCTTCCAGTTCTGACAATATTTTGTCAGAACCTGAAACATACCAGTTGCTGTCAGTTATATATCAGCAGCTGTCAGTTACAACTGAATGTGCAAGGTAATGTCCATGTTTCCCTATGGCTCAAGTGGGCGATGTTACAGTTTAACTGTGTGCTGACCAGGAAGCTGTTACGGGGTAATGGCCATTTTTAAAATGGAGGACGGAGAATTCTATTGATCACAGTGGACGCAGGAGAAGAGAAAGAGATTGAGGAGTAGATTACACGGGAGGTAAGTGTATAGTTATTTTGACTTTTTATTTTCAGTTCAAGTTCTCTTTAAGGATTTCCTCGCCCAGCAGCATCTCTGTTGTCTAGAGAGTGGCAGTTGAGAAAAAAAAATCTTATTCTGGTCAAAAACGGCTGTTGAATGTGGGAGGTGAAAGGCGAGTGGCATGCATAGTCCACAGCAACAGAAGGACAATAACAAATTACAGCTGAATTTAATGCAGGTGCATCACAAACAGCACACAGTCAAAAGATCGCTTCAAAGCTTGGAAATGCCGCCATTCAATCTGACTCAACTTAGAGCTGCCATTATGTCAGCATCGGCCAACATTCCTTCTTACTGCATGACCGTTCGGTGCACATGCACCAGGGTCACGGAGAGGGGGAGGATTCACTCTGATTGCTGTTGTCACGGGGACTGGTAAGAGGACATTGGCGCCGATCCGAATATGTATTATTCGGACCATAAGACACAGTGACTTTTTCACCCGACTTTGGAGTAGAAAGAGTGCATCCGAAAAATAAGGTAAATTCAAACAAACTTTGTAGGCATGACATAACCTTATAATGTACATATTGGTCCAAATATTTTATATTCGGATTGGCACCAGGGCCCCCCTATTAGTCCCTGCGACAACAGCAATCAGAGTGAATCCTTCCCCTCTCTGTGACACCAGCGCATGTGCAATGAACGGACATGCAGTGAGAAGGGAGGACACTTCCAAGTCACTTGCTGCAGCCCAGCTTATCTGGCTCCTGGCGCTCTGAGGACAAAGGATGAAAACAAGTAGCCAGCCCTGACACTAGTTTCTTTGGGAGGACACTGCACTAAAGACCCCAGTCTTCAACTGAGACGCTGCTCAGCTCCAGTTTGCATGCATGTAGTTCTGATCTCACCCACACACTTCTGCATATTTCACTAGGTAAGTGGCCCAGTCAAACCTGCGTACAGTGGGGAAGAGCGAGAACACGGACCTAGTGCAGGGTGCTTAAGTTTTGAAACATGCAGTCTGCAGTAGGTCTGTGTTCTCGCATGTACGCACACTAGAGCTGAGCAGCATCTCAGTGGAGGATTACTGGCTTTAGTGCAGCGTCCTCCTGAAGAAACTAGTGTCACAGCCGGCTACTTGTCTTCACCCTGTGCCCTTAGAGTGCCGGACGCCAGATGCGCAGGATTGTCACAAGGTCCTGGAAGTATCCTCCCTTCTCAACGCTTACCTAGGTAAGAAGTGTTTGGGTGAGATCAGAGTGGAGGACTACTGCTATTCATTCCACTACATGTAGAGACTTATTTTTGTATTGAACAGCATGGAGGGACATCATCCTTGATTTCTGCATACCCGGAGTGCCAGATACTTTCATTACTTTTCACACAAACCATCTTTTAGAGCCGTGGACTATTCTCAAATTGCCTTGCCTGATTTGTGGTATTTTGCACTGGTTGGTATAATTTTATTTGCACTAAAGCCGCTGCACTGATGGTGCCGGGAAAGTCCAGCTTGCTGAAGCAAGTACAGTGCAGCAGTCGGTGGTATAGCCACGAAGGGAGCCAAGGGCAAAGCCGCAAACAGTCGTTACATTTACTTACATTGAGTGACACAGCGTCCATGCCGCAACAGCTGCTAAGCAGTGATCCTCAGCACTGCTGTGTCAGAAGGAAGCTGTGTGCTGAAACCACATCACTGCATGCTGGAGAACCTGGAGCAGCATATCTGCTGTTGAGCCCTGTCCCCCAGCTGTTTAGAGCACAAGCGACCAGGTCACCGATACAAGAACCCCTCTAGCAACCAAAAGACGCAATATGGACACACAGGGTTTAGTATAGTTATTTTCCCCTGGTTTTTGACCTCTAAACCTGGGTGCATCTTATGGTCAGGAGCAACTTATGGTGCAAAAAAATAAGGTATCCCTTTCCTTGTATGGGTAAGGGGAACTAAATACCCCATACTTCTTCCAAACTACTTGATGGGGCTGAGGGGTATCTGGAAGCTCCTTATTAAAAGGTACAGTATATTCTGGTGTATAAGACTACTTTTTAACCCTTGAAAATCATCTGAAAAGTCAGGGGTACTCTTATACGCCGTATGTCATTGATGCCGGGTGATACGCCCTATCCTGTTATCGCCTCTCAGATCTCGCTGCTGAGGACTGTAGTGAAGCGACGCAGGCGCACATGTGTGAGATCTGAGAGGCAGAGAAGGAGGTAAATAGGATACAAGGGTGGGACAGAGGGGTGAAAGAGGTGTGTTTTATGGGCACAGCGCAATCTATTCTTCCATACCGCTCTTATAAACAGGTAGAGAAGGAGAGTTGACCAATCTAACCAGTCAATCGCCTATATACTGTTATATACAGTACAGCACCAGTCTCTGTTCATACATAGCACCAGTAAATTATTTTTTTAAATTTTTATTTGGTGCGCTTTGGAAGAGGGGTAGTCTTATATGGTGAGTATATCCCAAACTATATTTTAACTGGAAAAGTGGGGGGCCATCTTGCACACCGGAATATATGGTAATTATCGTCGCCTCTAGCATGACAACATTTGAAGACTACGGCGGGGCTCTTTATCAAGGCAATTAGCTCAAATTGAACAATATGTCCTGCTAGGTGATCCCAAAAGGCTTGTTGGGGTGGGAATCACCTGTAAACACTCGCTGTCAGCGATGTGTGCCATACAAGCAGATTCAGCTCTTACCACTTGTGCTTAGAGGCGCTTCCCACTCCAACAGTATGTTCGGAGTGTAAATACACTGTTTTGTGTTTGATCTAAAGAAGTGGACTGTGCTCTGCAAAACATGTTATCTTTTATAATGTCTGATGAATAATAAATATTTTGTTTGAAATTGGAATTGCCCCTTCTTTTAGAGGTAAGCAATTTTTATTGTTTATTATTATTTGTTATTTTTAGTCACATAATATAAACTACCACCTATTTTTAGGGCGCCTTCTCCCTCCCAGTTGTTAGGTCCGTTCCCCCCAAGCAGCTTTGGGGGGTTAGTCTAGTGCTCACTTCTGAACTATTGTTGTTTTCTGGAGCATGACCCACATATCTGATGACCTAAAGAACCCGAGTGAGGATGGGATTTTCTCACCTGCCTTCATACTGTGGTTGCTAGTCATGCAACCCACACTTGTGAGTATGTTTTGCTCTTTAAGATTACGTGATCAGAACCTGACATACTACACCATAAGGGGCTACTGGAGCCTCTGTGTTTTTTCCTGTCTCCCTAGGAAGTCTGTTAAACCCCTTGGGATAACACACACCCTGTTTCTTTTTTACCTTCTATGTCCTAAATCCCTGGCAGTCTAGTGCAGGGCTTCAAAACCCTGTCCTCAAGTACCAAAAGCATGTTTTGCAGAAAACCACAAGCATTCACAGGTGAGGTAATTAGTTTCTCAGCAGAGCTGATGAATTACCTCTGTGGATTTCCACAAAACATGCTGGTACTTGGGGACAGAGCTGGGAAGCCCTGGTCTACAGTCCTGGTCAAAAGTTTTGAGACTGTCAAAAATATTAGTTTTCACAAAGTTTGCTGCTAAACTGCTTTTAGATCTTTGTTTCAGTTGTTTATGTGATGTACTGAAATATAATTAGACGTACTTCAAATGTTTAAAGGCTTTTATTGACAATTACAAGAGATTTATGCAAAGAGTCAGTATTTGCAGTGTTGGCCCTTCTTTTTCAGGACCTCTGCAATTTCGACTGGGCATGCTCTCAATCAACTTCTAGGCCAAATTCTGACCGACAGCAACCCATTCTTTCATAATCACTTCTTTGAGTTTCTCAGAATTAGTTGTTTTTTGTTTGTCCACCTGCCTCTTGAGGAATGACCACAAGTTCTCAATGGGATTAAGATCTGGGGAGTTTCCAGGCCATGGACCCAAAATTTAAACGTTTTGGTCCCAGAGCCACTTAGTTATCACTTTTGCCTTATGACACGGTGCTCCATCGTGCTGGAAAATACATTGTTCTTCACCAAACTGTTGTTGGATTGTTGGAAGAAGTTGCTGTTAGAGGGTGTTTTGGTACCATTCTTTATTCATGGCTAATAAAGAACAGTAGTCCCCTTTAAATACCGCACCACTCCATCAATTGTAATCAATTCATCATCTTTATTCAACAAACATAAAAACACTTAAAACCAATGTGAGCAGCCATGTAATAATAATAAGATAACAGTCCATGATTAATGTATAAATAAATCTCCACAAGAGTATCAACAAACAGTAATGCCCCTGAATACATATAAAGTAAAATTTTTATAAAGAGTTGATACTCTTGTGGAGATTTATTTATACATTAATCATGGACTGTTATCTTATTATTATTACATGGCTGCTCACATTGGTTTTAAGTGTTTTTATGTTTGTTGAATAAAGATGATGAATTGATTACAATTGATGGAGTGGTGCGGTATTTAAAGGGGACTACTGTTCTTTGTTAGCCTTGTATATTAATTTGTTCCTTTCTGCACACTCGTATAATATTTCCCTTACCCTTGGGGAATGGTTGATGGTGCTTGCCCATTTATGTTCTTATAGGATCCATTCTTTATTCATGGCTGTGTTTTTTGGCAAAATTGTGAGTGAGCCCATTCCCTTGGATGAGAAGCAACCCCACACATAAATGGTCTCAGGATGCTTTACTGTTGGCACGACACAGGACAGATGTAGCGCTCATCTTTTCTTCTCCTGACAAGCCTTTTTCCAAATGCCTCAAACAATCAGAAAGGGGCTTCATTGGAGAATATGACTTTGCCCCAGTCCTCAGCAGTCCATTCACCATACTTTCTGCAGAAGATCAATCTGTCCCTGATGTTTTTTTGGGGAGAAGTGGCTTCTGTGCTGCCCTTCTTGACACCAGGCCATCTTCCGAAACTCTTCGCTTCACTGTGCGTGCAGATGCGCTCACACCTGCCGCCATTCTTGAGCAACCTCTTCACTGGCTGCACTCTTTAGCAGATGTTCCTGGCGCTTGCTGGACTTTCTTGGACGCCCTGCAGCCTTCTTAACAAGAATTAACCGCTTTCCTTGAAGTTCTTGATGATCCTATAAATTGTTGATTCTGGTGCAATCTTAATAGCCACAATATCCTTGCCTGTGAAGCCATTTTTATGCAACGCAATGATGGCTGAATGTGTTTATTTGCTGGTCCCCATGGTTAACAATGGAAGATCAATGATTTCAAGCATCACCCTCCTTTTAACCTGTCAAGTCTGCCATTCTAACCCAATCAGCCTGGCATAATGATCTCCAGCCTTGTGCTTGTCAACATTTTCACCTGAGTTAACAAGACAATAACTGAAATGATCTCAGCAGGTCCTTTAATGACAGCAATGAAATGCAGTGGAAAGGTTTTTTTGGGATTCAATTAATTTTTAAAGGACTATGCAATTCATCTTCATAACATTCTGAAGTATTTGCAAATTGCGATTATAAAAAACTTAAGCACCAACTTTTCTAATTTACAATATTTTTAACAGTCTCAAAACTTTTGGCACTGACTGTAGTGGTCCTCAGGCTCCCCTCCCCCTTGAATACTAATGCCTTTGTACTCTGTTCCTCTGGTGGTTTAGTGACAGCGAAAATAGAATACATTTGCCGGACTCAACAGCACAATTCAGACCTGCCAATAACCTCAATAAGAGGGAGTGACAAGCACAAGTAATAACAAATATACAAAAATAGAAAAATAAATGTCGTCACTCAAGGCTTAGCAGTACAAAACAAGCCTTTATTGCATCAACAACAAATATTACTATTTAACCTGCTGAGCATTCTGGACGAGCTGAGCTCGTCCAGAGACGCCGGAGGGTGCCGCTCAGGCCCTGCTGGGCCGATTTAGACGAAATAAAAAGGAGCACACGCAGCCGGCACTTTGCCAGCCGCGTGTGCTACCTGATCGCCGCCGCAGCGGCGAAAGAGGGTCCCCCCAGCCGCCCGAGCCCAGCGCAGCCGGACCAAACAGTTCCGGCCAGCGCTAAGGGCTGGATCGGAGGCGGCTGACGTCCATGATGACGAGGAAAGCAAAACAAGAAGGGCCGCTCATCACGGCCCTTCTTGTTACTTCTGATCGCCGGAGGCGATCAGAAGTGCGGATTAGGAGCGCCCTCTAGTAGGCTTTCATGCAGCAAACTTTCAGTTGGCTGCATGAAATAGTTTTTTTTTTAATTAAAAAAAACCGTCCGGCGCCAGCCTGGCGATCTTAATAGAACGCCAGACAGGTTAAAAACAGTTAGCAACTGCCTGTTTTTGGAGCGCTCCCACATAGCTATCCACACAATGCACTCATCCTCATAAATCCACCCAAATACCTATTCAGGTCTCTTCAGAGAGGTTGTCACTTTAGTGTGGAAGAATGGTAGGGCTTTGCAATGCACTGGGTTGTAATGTGAGGTTCAAATTAGCTGAATCTCACCACTTCCAGTACTCTAGATAAGAAAAAGACACCGAGAGCCCAATATGGTGTAGTATGCTAAGAACAATAGTGAATAATGTAATGTGAGAAGGATATACTCACAAACAAAAGGGTTACCGCTGAGGCAACCACTGTGAATGCAGGTGAGGAGATTAGACCTGTCCTCACTCAGGGTTAAGAAGTCGCTCTCTGTAGATAGAAGAAAGGTAGGGGTGGGTCCCCCTTCCACCAGGGGTGGGCACTATAATGACTGATGAACAGAGGCGCCAGAAGAATAAAAACAATAATTAAAAGTTTGAAAATAAGCTGGGGAGGCAGTGGTGGACTTACCTCCGAAAGCAGACTAGACTACTTGTCTGACAAACACTTTATTAGTACCCCAATAGACGCAATGCGTTTCGCAGGACCAAGCCCGCTTCATCAGGCAATAACACAGTAGCTCTCAGGTAGCATGTATAGCACCTCTGTCTACCTGAGAGCTAGTAGTCTAGTCTGCTTTCGGAGGTAAGTCCACCACTGCCTCCCCAGCATATTCTAAAACTTTTAATTATTGTTTTTATTCTGCTGGCGCCTCTGTTCATCAAAGTCACTTCCAGTACTCTGGCAAACCACACAGTCCAGGATTCATGGTGGCTAAAACAGTCAAACAAGCTGCAGCTCTCACAGTCAAACAAGCTTTTTTATGTAGCTAGGTGGCACAATCTTTCATATACACTGCACAATACAGAGCCTTCATAAGAGCAGAAAATGCCGGAGGAAAGCAGTTACAAGCAAAGAGAAAGAGTATTTAAATCACTACTGTAGGGGAGTAGGGAAAAAAAAAAAAAAGTTTAACTTACCTGGGGCTTCTAATGGTACCCCACAGATGTCCTGTGCCCGCGCAGCCACTCACCGATGCTCCTGTTCCCGCCTCCAGTTCATTTCTGGAATTTCCGACTTTAAAGTCGGAAAACCACTGCGCCTCCGGGGCTGTGTCCTTGCTCCCACTGACGTCACTAGCAGCGTTCTGCGTAGGCGCAGACTGTACTGGTCCTGCGCAATACAATCGTGTTGATGTCAGCGGGAGCGAGGAAACGGCCGCGCAGGCACAGTGGTTTTCCGATGAGTAACGGAGGCATGGACCGGAGCTTCGGTGAGTTCCTGCGCGGGCACAGGACGTCTGCAGGGGGCCATTAGACGCCCCAGGTAAGTTCAACTCATTTTCCCCCTCCCCCCTCCCCCCCCCCTTTACAGTACTCCTTTAAAAAAAACTTGTGATACTGATAATCTGGGGGACACCTTACTATAACGTCTTTAATATAACCTAACATATTTATTAGCCTGAAGCAACTGTTACTTCCTGCAATTCTAACATGAATTTCATGGGCTACATCACAGTTTCTTATAAAAAGGACTTTAAAGAGAATATGTAATAAAAAAAAAGTGCCCTGGAGGTTACTTACCTCGGGAGGGGGAAGCCTTTGGATCCTAATGAGGCTTCCCCCTTCCTCCAGTGCAGCATGGATTCAGCGTTCGGTCCCCCGGACAGCAGCAGATGGCAATATTTACCTTTACGATGTACCATCTTCCCCTTTGGGTTCCTGTCGGAAATAGCCGAGCCCGATCGGGTCCGCTCTACTGCGCAGGTGTCTTGTGCCAGAGCAGCAGAGCGGAGCTGATCTATTTCCACTACAGCTTAAGGGGAAAGATGGTACTGCGCCTTCCCCCTCCCAAGGTAAGTACCCCCCCCTCCCAGTCATTTTTTTTATTACAGATTCTGTTTAAATAGGTGTCTCTAATTTACAGAAATTACTTACTCTACACTTAGGTCTTTCTCTAGAGTACACGTACTCTTAGGTCTACTTTGTGTCCTAGTTGTATATACAGAACATGTTATTTAAAACTCTGGCCAACCTAAGACAGAGGTGTGTCCATATAAAGGAAACCATTATTTTCATAAACACCAGTATAACTCAGGAGCATGCAGTCTAATCCTTGCCTCATGTCACTGCACTCAGGAGCTTACAGTTTAATAATCCCTAGCTCACCTCACTGATGCCAGGAACTTGGAGGGAGAATTTATCCTCCCTTGTGGAGGGAGGTTTTTGTCCTCTAAATCTAGGTGTGTCTTATGGTCTGCAAAATATGGTACATACTGCTTGGTCAAACTTCTCATTAACTACTTGCTGCATGCCGTGCAGTATATTCACGGCCCTTTAAAAAAGACAGGATGCAGCAGGGCCGTGAAAACAAGTCTGCAGCGGCATGCAGCCGCCGCTCGCTCCCGTTCGCGCGTGCGCGCGCACCGCCGTTACCGCTGCTTAGAGGGGAAGTTAATGAATGGGACCGCAGGTCCCATTCATAAATCTAAGTCCCCGATTCAATGAATACCAGCGTCTACGAGACGCCGGCATTCATTGTATCTTCCTGTGTTACACAGCCACGGATTACTTCCGATTCACGTGCTTACGTACGTGAATCGGAAATGACGACTGAGGACATCTTGTGGCCAAATAGTATATTGCACCAAAATTGCTTTTTATTTAATAAAAATCCCCACACTGACTGATATAATTAACTATTTCCCTCCCACACCCTCCCATAATACCCAAACTTTTTTATTTATTTATAAAAGGTGGAAAAAAAAATACATAAAAAAATAAAAATATAAGTAGTTACCTTAGGGACTGAACTTTTTAAAAATTTATGTCAAGGCAGTATATTACTATTCATTTTTAATTTATGGGCTTGTAATTAGTGATGGACGCAAAATTGAAAAAATGCACCTTTATTTCCAAATGAAATATTGGCGCCATACATTGTACTAGGGAAATTTTTTGAACGTTGCAATAACCGGGACAAAAGGGCACATAAAATGTGTGGCTTTTATCCACAGTAGAATGTTTTATTTTAACACTATAATGGTCAAAAACGGAAAAATAATGCATTTTATAATTTTTTTTTCTTATTATTCATGTTAAAATGCATTTAGGATAAAATAATTCTTGGCATACTGTACCTCCCAAAGAAAGCCTAATTGGTGGCAAGAAAAACAAGATATAGATCATTACGCTGTGATTAGTAGTGATTAAGTTATTGGTAAAAGAAAGGGTGGAGCGCTGACAGGTAAAAATTGCTCTGGTCCACAAGAGGAAAAATGCCTCAGGTGTCAAGTGGTTAAAAAGCTCAACAGGTTTGAAATGTGGTGACTGTGCTGGTCACTCCTCTGTAGGCAGAATACTAACTGGGTGTTCTTCCCTTAATAGTTATTTTATAGTATGGAGTTATACTTCAGATCATTGATCTGTTCTAGGTTGAAATTCGCTCCAGTCAAGCACCATCCAGGATGCATGCCTCGCTCTGCAAAATGGAGCCTTTCATCTACAAGATCCCTTTTACCCTATGTCTCAAACCATGCACTCTAAAGTATTTATACTGTTGCTCAGTTGTGCACAGGGGCCTCCCACTTCTCTTTATATTGTAGTTGGAGACAGTTTGAGCTGCTCTGTGAAGGGAGTACACATCATTAAACTTCAGTTTATTGGTAATTTCTTACATGTAATAGAGTACATTTTTCAAAGCATAAATTCACTAATATGTTTCATTAGGTAGTTACTCTTAGCCATTTCAGTGTGTAATGAACCTGCAACTGGTGGTGCTTTAGATCCCCAACTAGAGTAAATAAGGCTGGTTTATTGCTCCTTATCAGCACAACCATTTTCACCTGTGTTAAAGTAATTTTAAAATGGTTTTACTAGTTTTGTTTAAATAATAAACTCAGATCTTTTGAAAGAAAACTGCGCCAGCCACAATGTAACCAATAAGTCTTTACAGTGATTTTTTACAGTGAGTGTTCGCTACCACAAAACCTATTGTATAAATCCACGTTGCTGTGACAGCGCTCCTCTTGCAGTCTAAAACTAAACAGAAACACATCCGCACATAGTGCATTACTGCAGTCTCGATTAGCAGATTACATTCATTTCACCCAACATGTGCTGTAGGTAGTAAATTGAGGTCACAGGGTTGTTCTCAACATAGTTAATTTTAACATTTTTTTTTTGAATTTAACTTGTCTTTACAGCTGGATGTGCCTTGTACACCCCCTGTTCAACCTGAACCTGAGCCCCCTCCACAGAGCTTATTTCTGGCTTCATCACTACCTACCTTGGAAAAGAAGATTTCAGAGAATCCAGATTTGCTTACTCAACCCAAAGCAGAGGTGAGGGATTTTTCTCCTACTTTGAGATGATTGAAAGACCCTGGCTTAGATAAACACATTGGCCTTGTTTCATAAAGCAGTGGTACCAGTGTAACTGAAAGAGGCTACATAGGATTCTCCCCCTGTGGAAAGTGGACCTGGATGGGTCCTCATTATGTAAACAGGGGTACAGGGAAAGATAGTGTATGTGTTTAAAACGGTATGTGGTAGAATATATGTATTGGCTAATGAGACAGATAATGTTAACATAATGCAGGCTGCCAAGGTCTTACACCCCACTTACATTCTTCTGTTAATGTGAGAAAAAACAAGGGGGCGCAATTTTTTCGGTGACGAGGCAAGGCAGTAGGAGGTATATTTTTGATTGACTAAAGTAAGATCCTTCATGGGATCCGCATACCAGTCTCAAAATTTTTATTTTTATTATCAATTTTATTTTGTACATATAAGCTTATGGAAATCCAACTTCTAAAGGTTATTTAAGCTGAATTGGTCGTCCTAGCCGGATTGACTAATAAATAGATCAATAGTAAGAGGTATAAGCAGTTAGCTATTTTATCACTAGATGGCGCTTAGGTTGATTTTAAACAAACATGGGAAGATACTATGAGGATGCGTTCCAGACGCAGGTTTACTACGGAAGCTATGCGTCGGTTTTTCCGCGTCTATGACGCGGATGGAGAGGAGCGCATGATAGGCGTCATTTTTTTTCGGCGACTATAGGGGGAGGAGCCAGCACTATAAGAGACGTCGGCGCCCTTGTGACGTCAGCCCCTGATGAGTCCTTTGGACGAAACGCGTAGGGCGGAGCCAGGAGCGCTGACGTCACTGGGTAGCGGAGACCTCGTACGCATACACTAAGGAGAGCGGAGTGTCGGGACGCCGGTGCCGCTAGAGGGGTGTACGACATTGGTGAGCTGTGTTGCCCGAGAGGCTTTTCTTTCATCTATTCACGTGAGTGCGCTGGATTGCGCAGGCCTTTGTAATTTCAAATACTGGATTACGCTATGTATGTTTTTTAATTGTTTTACATGTGGAATTGTGCAATAAACCTGAAGTCATATGGCAATATGGAAAAGTAAGCATGTAGGCTGTGATTTATAGTTGGCCGCCTGAAGGCTGCACGTTAGACCCACCTGGATTCTGAGGTGGTGTCCATCTGGTGAGCTGCTAGATTGGAAGGGATTGGTTCTCACTAAATGTGGAGCACTTTGACATCACATTGCACGTGTTGGGTGAAATGAATGTAATCTGCTAATCGAGACTGCAGTAATGCAATATGTGCGGATGTGTTTCTGTTTAGTTTTAGACTGCAAGAGGAGCGCTGTCACAGCAACGTGGAAATAAACTCAGATCATCAAACAAAACATACAATTGGAACACAGAACCAATATGGCTGATAAAGGGCCTCTGTAAACCTGTGTAGATATTCTATTAAACAACTGTTGAGTCTAGTGCCTGCTTCTATTTTTAACTGTAGCTCATCTCTAATAAGGACAATGGGGTCAATTCATAAAAGGCTGTGCGAGAAAAAAATCTTGTCAGGAAAATACCGCATTCGGTATTTTAGACTTTTGTGTGCTAATTCATAAAAATCTTTATGGTTGCGATAGAAGTGCGGGGATTTACCAAACTAAGCTGGTGGTAACATGAGAAGCTGCCTGAGTTGTTACATTTCTCCGTGCAGAGACAGCATTACAATAAAATAGATGTGCATTTTTTGCTATACTGTCTCTGCTTGCCCTGAATCTGCTCTGAATCTGTCTATTAGTCTTTCTAAACAATCTATTTAATTGCCACAGCTTAGAAGAACTTCAAGAAATGTTACACATGCAAGCTTTCTGTTGTGAAATAACATCTGAAAACAGGTACCCAAGAGGTTAAAAAAACTGCCTGGGGTATTCAGGGAAGCCTTGTTTGTTCCGATCCCTCTGCTGCTGGCTTTTACACAGACCCTCTCTCTTACTGCTCTCTTATCACATCTTCAAAACAGGCAGTATTCTCCATGTCATTACTGCCTGCTCTAATCTTTATGAGTTGACATTTACTGACATGTGCTGGAGGTGTTTACAGCACAAGTCGATAATTTACTTCACTGCTCGGGAATTTCAGCTTTTCATGTGGTAACTGCTTTTATCAATTAACATTTTGCTAAGTGCTTGGTTAAGTCAGCTGTATTCAGCATTACCGCATGCGGTAATGCTTTATGAAACAAGGCCAATGTGTTTATCTAAGCCAGGGTCTTTCAATCATCTCAAAGTAGGAGAAAAATCCCTCACCTCTGCTTTAGGTTGAGTAAGCAAATCTGGCTTCTCTGAAATTTTCTTTGCCAAGGTAGGTAGTGATGAAGCCAGAAATAAGCTCTGTGGAGGGGGCTCAGGTTCAGGTTGAGCAGGGGGTGTACAAGGCACATCCAGCTGTAAAGACAAGTTACATTGAAAAAAAAAAAGTTAAAATTAACTATGTTGAGAACAACCCTGTGACCTCAATTTACTACCTACAGCACCTATTACCTGGCCATTGGGCTCATGTTATTTCTGTCTTGTACGTCTACTCTTGATAAAAAGGTCTTGCAGAATATTCACTGAAAGGTCACCAAAAGTAATAGCAAGAAGATGTGTTGCTTGCATTAGAAAAGTCAAAGCTTGCCTTAACCACTTGCCGACCGCCCACTGCACAGGGGCGGCCAGAAAGTGGATCCCTCAAGGACCGCCGCATGCACAGAGGCGGCGGTCCATGTACGGGCATGGGGCGGCGCTATCGCGTCATTCGTGACGCGATCGGCCGCCGGGGACTGGCTCCGCCCACCTCGCTCTGTAACCCGCCGGCCGTTCGGAGGCGCCGGCGGGTTACTAGCACCCGGATCGCCGCATACAAAGTGTATAACACATTTTGTAATGTATACAAAGTGTATTATACAGGCTGCCTCCTGCCCTAGTGGTCCCAGTGTCCGAGGGACCACCAGGGCAGGCTGCAGCCACCCTAGTCTGCACCCAAGCACACTGATTTCCCCCCCCCTGCCCCCTGATCGCCCACAGCACCCCTCAGACCCCCCCCCCCCCCCAAACCACTGTTTGCACCCAATCACCCCCCTAATCACCCATCAATCACTCCCTGTCTATCTGTCAACGCTAATTTTTTTTTATACCCTAAACTGCCCCCTGCTCCCTCCTGATCACCCCCCCCACCCCTCAGATTCTCCCCAGACCCCCCCCCCCCTGTGTACTGTATGCATCTATCCCCCTGATCACCCATCAATCACCCATCAATCACCCCCTGTCACTGCCACCCATCAATCAGCCCCTAACCTGCCCCATGCGGGCAATCTGATCACCCACCCACACCAATAGATCGCCCGCAGATCCGACGTCAGATCACCTCCCAAGTGCAGTGTTTACATCTGTTCTCTACCCTAAACACCCACTAATTACCCATCAATCACCCCCTATCACCACCTGTCACTGTTACCCATCAGATCAGACCCTAATCTGCCCCTTGCGGGCACCCAATCACCCACCTACATGCTCAGATTGCCCTCAGACCCCCCCCCCCCCCTTATCAATTCACCAGTGCAATATTTAAACCTGTTCTTCCCTGTAATAACCCACTGATCACCTGTCAATCACCTGTCAATCACCCATCAATCACCCCCTGTCACTGCCACCCATCAATCACCCCCTGTCACTGCCACCCATCAATCAGCTTCTAACCTGCCCCTTGCGGACAATCTGATCACCCACCCACACCAATAGATCGCCCGCAGATCCGACGGCCGATTACCTCCCAAGTGCAGTGTTTACATCTGTTCTCTACCCTAAACACCCACTAATTACCCATCAATCACCCCCTATCACCACCTGTCACTCTTACCCATCAGATCAGACCCTAATCTGCCCCTTGCGGGCACCCAATCACCCGCCTACACGCTCAGATTGCCCTCAGAGCCCCCCTTATCAATTCGCCAGTGCAATATTTAAATCTGTTCCTCCCTGTGATAACCCACTGATCACCAGTCAATCACCTGTCAATCACCCATCAATCACCCCCTGTCACTGCCACCCATCAGTCACCCCAATCAATCTCTCTGTAAATGGACAATTGTGTGTAAAAAAAAATCAAACAATTGTCATTTACAGAGATATTTCTCCCACCCAGCATGGGTTTGTGTAAAAATACACCCCAAAACACATTATACTACTTCTCCTGAGTACGGCGGTACCACATGTGTGGCACTTTTTTACACCCTAAGTACGCTAAGGGGCCCAAAGTCCAATGAGTACCTTTAGGATTTCACAGGTCATTTTGGGCCATTTGGTTTCAAGACTACTCCTCACGGTTTAGGGCCCCTAAAATGCCAGGACAGTATAGGAACCCCACAAATGACCCCATTCTAGAAAGAAGACACCCAAAGGTATTCCGTTAGGAGTATGGTGAGTTCATAGAAGATTTTATTTTTGTCACAAGTTAGTGGAAAATGACACTTTGTGAAAAAAAAACAATTAAAATCAATTTCCGCTAACTTGTGACAAAAAAATCAAATCTTCTATGAACTCACCATACTCGTAACGGAATACCTTGGGGTGTCTTCTTTCTAAAACGGGGTCATTGGTGGGGTTCCTATACTGCCCTGGCATTTTAGGGGCCCTAAACCGTGAGGAGTAGTCTTGAAACAAAAATGACCTGTGAAATCCTAAAGGTACTCATTGGACTTTGGGCCCCTTAGCGCAGTTAGGGTGCAAAAAAGTGAAACGTGGTATCGCCGTACTCAGGAGAAGTAGTATAATGTGTTTTGGGGTGTATTTTTACACTGTGTTTTGGGGTGTATTTTTACACATACCCATGCTGAGTGGGAGAAATATCTCTGTAAATGGACAATTGTGTGTAAAAAAAAAATCAAAGAATTGTCATTTACAGAGATATTTCTCCCACCCAGCATGGGTATGTGTAAAAATACACCCCAAAACACATTATACTACTTCTCCTGAGTACGGCAATACCACATGTGTGGCACTTTTTTGCAGCCTAACTGCGCTAAGGGGCTCAAAGTCCAATGAGCACCTTTAGGCTTTACAGGGGTGCTTACAATTTAGCACCCCCCAAAATGTCAGGACAGTAAACACACCCCACAAATGACCCCATTTTGGAAAGTAGACACTTCAAGGTATTCAGAGAGGAGCATAGTGAGTCCATGGCAGATTTCATTTTTTTTTTGTCGCAAGTTAGAAGAAATGGAAACTTTTTTTTTTTTGTCACAAAGTGTCATTTTCCGCTTACTTATGACAAAAAATAATATCTTCTATGAACTCACTATGCCTCTCAGTGAATACTTTGGGATGTCTTCTTTCCAAAATGGGGTCATTTGGGGGGTATTTATACTATCCTGGAATTCTAGCCCCTCATGAAACATGTCAGGTGGTCAGAAAAGGCAGAGATGCTTGAAAATTCACTTTTTGCACCATAGTTTGTAAATGCTATAACTTTTACCCAAACCAATAAATATAGGCTGAATGGGTTTTTTTTAATCAAAAACATGTTTGTCCACATTTTTCGCGCTGCATGTACCGTATATTTCGGCGTATAAGACGACTGGGCGTATAAGACGACCTCCCAACTTTTCCAGTTAAAATATAGAGTTTGGGATATACTCGCCGTATAAGACTACCCCTCTTCCAACGCAAGCCAAATGAAAAGAAAAAAAATCATGTACTGGTGCTGTGTTTGAACTGGTGCTGTACTGTATGTGTTACCCGGTATATAACAGTATATAGTCAATTGACTTGTTGCATTGGTCAACTCTCCTTAAAGAGAATCTGTATTGTTAAGATCGCACAAAAGTAAACATACCAGTGCGTTAGGGGACATCTCCTATTACCCTCTGTCACAATTTCGCCGCTCCCCGCCGTATTAAAAGTGGTTAAAAACAGTTTTAAAAAGTTTGTTTATAAACAAACAAAATGGCCACCAAAACAGGAAGTAGGTTGATGTACAGCATGTCCACACATAGAAAATACATCCATACACAAGCAGGCTGTATACACCCTTCCTTTTGTATCTCACGAGATCATTGTGTGTTTCTTTCCCTATTCTGCTCTCATGCACTGAAGTTTCAGGCTGCTCTTTTCTTCTTAAAACAGCGTTGCCCTTGTCTGTAATCCTCAGTATGTGAAAGCCCAGCCAGCTCAGAGGACGATTTATCCAGCTTGTAAAAGATAAGAGAGAAGAGAGAATCTGCCATAATCTAAATAACACACAGGCAGTGTGCAGAGAGGGGCCTGGAGGGGGGAGATTCATCACAGAACCACAACACTGAAGAACTTGGCAGCCTTCCAGACACAGGCCGACAAGTCTGACAGGGGAAAGATACATTGATTTATTACAGAGACTGTTATAGTAGAAAGTCCTGCAGTAAGCCAGAACACATTAGAATAGCTTTTGGAACTTGTAGGATGATAAAAAACATGATGCAATTTTTGTTACGGAGTCTCTTTAAGTAGACTGGTCAGCTCTCCTTGTCTATCTGTTTATCAGAGCCGTATGGAAGAATAGATTGTGCTCCCTCAGCAGGGAGATCTGAGAGATGGTAACAGGATAGGGCGTATCACCCAGCATCAATGACACCCGACGTACAAGACGACCCACAACTTTTCAGAAGATTTTCAAGGGTGGAGAACCGGGAGGTGGGTTTGAAGAATTTTATCTGCATACAGAGGCTGGATCTGCCTATACAGCCCAGCCTCTGTTGCTATCCCAAACCCCCTAAGGTCCCCCTGCACTCTGCAATCCCTCATAAATCACAGCCACGCTGCTGACAAACAGCTTGTCAGAGCTGGCTTTGTTTATCTCTATAGTGTCAGTCTGCTGCTCTCCCCGCCTCCTGCAGAACTCCAGTCCCCGCCTGCATCCCTTCCCTCCCTGCTGATTGGAGGGAAGGGACGGGGGCAGGGACCGGAGCTATGCAGGAGGCGGGGGAGCAGCTGAGATTGACACTACAGATGTAAACACAGCCTCACAGCACGGCTGTGATTTATGAGGGATTGCAGAGTGCAGGGGGACTTTAGTGGGGTTGGGGATAGCAACAGAGGCTGGGCTGTATAGGCAGATCCAGCCCCTGTATGCAGATAACATTCTTTAAACACACCTCGGGTTCTCTTTAAAAAGTAGTCTTATACGCAGGAATATACAGTATACAGAAATTTTACTTTATTTGAAAAATGTCATTTTTTTGCCAAAATTCATGTCTTTTTTGATGAATATAATAAAAAGTAAAAATCGCAGCAGCAATCAAATAGCACCAAAAGAAAGCTTTATTAGTGACAAGAAAAGGAGCCAAAATTCATTTAGGTGGTAGGTTGTATGAGCAAGCAATAAACCGTGAAAACTGCAGTGGTCTGAATGGAAAAAAAGTGCCTGGTCCTTAAGGGGGGTAAAGCCCACGGTCCTCAAGTGGTTAACTACTTAAAGAGACTCTGAAGCGAGAATAAATCTCATTTCAGAGCTCATAGTTAGCAGGGGCATGGGTGCCCCTGCTAAAACGCCGCTATCCCGCGGCTAAACGGGGGTCCCTTACCCCCCGAAATCCCCTCCGTGCAGCCGGGGATCTCTTCCTGATTGAGGTAGGGCTAACCGCCGCAGCCCTGCCCCACGCGCGTCTGTCAGCGCGTATCTCCGCCTCTCCCCCGCCCCTCTCAGTCTTCCTTCACTGAAAGGGGCGGGGGAGAGGCGGCGATGCGCCGCTGATAGACGCGACTGGAGGCAGGGATGCAGCAGTTAGCCCTGCCTCTAGGAGCAGCAAAATCTACGACCAATTTGGGTTTGGGGGTGAAGGGACCCCCGTTTAGCCGAGGGATAGCGGCGTTTTAGCAGGGGCACACGTGCCCCTGCTAACTATAAGCTCTGAAGCAAGAATTATTCTCGCTTCAGTGTCTCTTTAAAGACCGCTCCACGAGGCTCTGCTCTGTCTTCAGTCTCCCAGTGGTGATCGCCGCTAGGAGACTGTTAGACGGCCGTCTACTCATAGTGTACAGCGTTGCGATCTATAGCTGCGCTGTACTGGGAGGTTCAGAGAGCGATCGGCTTTCATAGGCTGATGTCTATGAGAGCCGATCGCTGGGATTGGCTGCCAGGGGGGAGGGAGGGGTATAAGAAAAAAATAAAAATAAAAAATAGTAAAATTTATTATAAAAAAAATAAATAAATTAAAATAATTAAATACTAGATATAATTAAATATAAAAATAATTAAATATATTAAAATAAAATGATATAAGCCTATGCTACTATTTTATTGTTTTGTAAATAAAGAAATGTTTGAGATAGCTCATGCACACTTTTAGTGTCATATGGCTTTAAGGTTTACAAAATTCACTACGGTTTTGCTGTCTTTATCTCAAAAGTTTTGTTTGTTCTATTTTCCTTCTGAAAGTCAAAATGTTTTCAAATAAAATATAAAGCTGGATACTTACTGTACCTAAAAAGAGGGAAGCCACGTGATTTGCGGCTAAGAAGGTAAATCTGTGAGCATAGAGGCACCCCATAAAATCAAGAGCATCGAGGCTTGCCGATATGCAAATAGTGACATTACATAGCCGGCGCAGGGGTTAATGGTTAGGTAACGGTATAGGGAGGTCTTAAGGTTATGCATCGGACTATTGTAACATACTACTTTGTAGACTACCAACAGACAGACACCTCTCCAAACTGTACTGAACTCGGCTGCTTGTCACATTCATTTCACATTCACTTCCTTTGCTGCCCTTCTCTGTCAAGCTCTTTAGTTTCAAAAACTTTTATTGGGCACATGTGTGCCAGTTTAGCAAATATAACAAACATTTGTTCTGTAAAACCCGAACATGGGATACAGAAATCATAAAATATAACAATCACGTTCATGAGAACAGAAATTCAGATGATATTCCAGATACAATAAGAATACGAAATCTAAAATAGTGATGAGGAATACATCACAGTCAAATTTTATAAAGTGCACAGTATCTTATAAGAATGGCATTGCATACAACCATGGCTGTTAGACGTGAGAATGGTTAGTGTAGTATATAAATTACAAGGTCTAGAGAACTTGGTGGCATTTATGTGGAATGGTTCAGGCCCATTTGAGCTTGCACACCCCTCGAGAGTTCATTAGATGTCCAAGGGTCCCACACTCTCCGGAAGTGTGGTAGTCGATCATTAATTATGGCATTTATGCGCTCTGACGTCATTGTGTGGTTTACTCTATCGAGTACTTGAAGGTAGGAGATATTAGGTGTGTTCCATTTAGCAGCAATATGAAGTTTTGCTACTGAGTCTATAAATTGTATTAGTTTATGCTGTGCATGGGGTATAGAGCTTGGTTTGAGGCCTAGTAGGAAGACTTTAGGGTGAAGGGTTATATGGGTGGAGAGTAGTTAATCAATCAGGAGGCAAATTCTTCCCCAGAGACGGGTGACCCTTGGACATGAAAACCATATGTGATACATTGTACCAGGGACTTTACAGTCTCTAAAGCAGAGAGGGCTTCTCTCAGGATCAATAATAAGTAATTTGTAAGGGACTAGGCATGTACGATGGAGCAACTGAATGGAGACTTCCATATTTGTTGTCTGCAGACTACCCTTTGACAAGGTATCAAAGCATTGGGTCCATTCCTCGTTATTAAGTGGTGAGCGCTGGTCCAGCTCCCATTGCTTTTGGTATACATGCACATGGTTAGGTGGGGGAGAGTTGAACATGGAGTAAAGAAGTTCGAGTACTCCCTTCCGCATAGGATCACTTGAACATATGCTTTCAAATTGAGTGGGATGAGAGAAGGTGCCTGGTTTGGCTAAGGATAGTAAGAAGTGGTATAATTGTCTGATTTTAAGCCAATCAGAAAGACGGTGTCTCGTTATTTCTATTAGTTGTGGCCAGGTTGGGATCGCTCCTCTATGGAGATACGTTTTGATTGTGGGTTTTTTTTTTCCTTTGACCACCATGAAAAAGCCGGAGCCTGGTGGCCCTCCTGGAAGTCTGGGTTCGATTTAACTTCAGTTAAAATGGAGAGTTTAGATTGGAGGGAGGCTGAGTGTCTGGCTGCTCTCTAGATTTTCAGGGTGTAGTGGGTTATTATGGAGTTACTGCGTATGGGGGTTAGATTTTTGGACTGGGACCAAAGGAGACCCTTCCACGAGTAGGGTGCTATAAGTAGGTTCTTGAGGGAGGCCCACCTGGGGGCATGGGAGTCCCTATAGATAGTTGGAAGGATCGCAAGCTGGGCTGCTTTATAATATAGGTTGAGGTTTGGTACGGACATGCCTCCATCACGTTTGTGCCAAAAAAAGGACTTTACTAAAAATTCGGGCCCTTTTACCTGCCCAAACAAATTTGGTTATTTCTTTTTGGAGGGACAAAATGTCAGCCCTATTGACGAGTGTCGGGAGGACCCTGAAATAATATAGGATTTTTGGCAAGAGGGTCATTTTAATACTTGCGATCCTTCCCGCCCAAGAAATATTGTACAAGTTCCACTACCTGAGCAGGCCAACCAAATCCCGATACAGAGGCATATAGTTTCTTCTATATAATTGGGAGTAGTCATTAGTAAGTTTTATGCCCAAATATTGCGTAAAATGATCCCGGTGCTGAAAATTATGCTGGCTTGAAATGGATCAGGCCTGTGATTTAGTGTAGTTGCAGTACATAGCTTCTGACTTCTCGTAGTTAAGTTTCAGACCCGAGATTCCCTCGAAGAATTTTAGGGCTTTCATTAGGTTAGGGATAGATATATGTGGGTTTGTAATGGTAAGGAGAATATAGTCAGCGAATAGGCTAAGTTTGAATTCTTCATTTGAAATGGTGTAGCCATGGATAGAAGTGTTTTGAGATAAGATGCTAGGGGTTCTATAATAATAGCAAAGACTGCTAGCGATAAGGGACACTCCTGTCTTGTGCCTCTTTGGATAGAAATTGGGGTATGGGGAGAACCCGGGAGCTTGAGGTTAGCGTGAGGGGCCGAATAAATTTGCATAAGCCAATGCGTATAGGAGGCAGGGATTCCTAAATGAGAAAGCACATCAAACATGTATGGCCAAGCGATCATATCGAAGGCTTTTTCGATATCTAATGTAAGGGTCATTAGTGATCTTTTGGTTTTATTTGCATGGGAGATTAGAACTAGATTTTTCCTAATACTATCTGTGGCCTGTCTGAAGGGGATGAAGTTCACCTGATCATTGTGGACGATAGCAGGTAGGAGTTTATTAATTATTTGGGCTAAGATAGCCGTAAAAATTTTGTAGTCAATGTTTAGAAGGGAGATGGGCCTATAGTTTTTAGGTTGCAAGGGGTCCCTGTTGGGCTTTGGGATGAGTGTAATAAAGGCGTCAAGGAATTCTGGATGCGAGAAGTCTTTTTTTCGGAGATTATTTAGGAAGGTTTGGAGGTACGGGCACCGTATCCCCTGGAATTTCTTATAATAAAGGGCCATAAGGCCGTACGGGCCAGGGACTTTCTTGCTTTTAAGTTTCCCATTTGCTTTGTAAATTTCTTCTGGGGTTATAGGGGTGTCTAGGGTATCTTTTGAGGTCTTGGTTAGTTTTGGGAAGTTGATTTGCTTGAGGAAATCAGAGATTTTTTTGGTGTTGGGGAGGGGAAGAATCGGAGTAGAGCTTCTGATAAAAAAAAGTGGAAAGTTTGCATGATTTTGGTTGGGTCACTGGTAACTTGGCCTTGTTGGGTTCTGAGTTTATATATAGCGTTAGTTCTGTGAGATTTTTTCAGCTTGTTGGCTAGCCAACTGTTGGGTTTGTTTGCATATCTGTAGTACTTAGCCCTGGTCCATATTAGTGCCTTTTCAACATTGTGAGATAGGAGGATGTGAAGTTGTAGCTCAACATCTTTGATCTGCTTTAGGAGGAAGTTGGTGTACTCAACTTGATGCAATGATCTAAGGCACTGGAGTTTAAAGGAAAGATTTGCTATATCTTCGGTTCTTTTCCTTTTTTTCTGGGCTCCTATTTGTATAAATTTGCTACGGATTACGGCCTTGTGAGCCATCCATAGGGTGGCAGGGGAAGCACAGAATTTAGCAACATCAGCGTGTAGATCAAAGCAAGCAAGGAGCATATCATGATCGGATAGAGGGGGACTGAGAGAGTGGTTAGCAGCATATGATCAATTTTGGCATATGTGAGACGCCGAGAAGAGAGTGTAACCTCTCTTATCACTGGGAAGTTCCCTCCAAGCGTCTACTAGGAAATTATTTTCCATGAGGGTTTGGAGGCGGTTCCGCTGAAATTTGGATAGTTTGTCAGGAGAGGGTTTGGATTTGTCAAACTTTTCGTTTAAGGTGTGGTTAAAGTCGCCAAACCAAACGAAAAGTGTTAGGGATGATTGAAAGTTTTTTTCTGGATGGTTTGGAATGTTTTAAATAGTTGATCCGGTGGGGCATAGGATTTTATGAGTTGGAGTAGCCAGGAATATAGAGTACCAGTTATAAATCATAAATTTTCCATTGGGATCTGACTGGGTGTCAATTATCTCAAGGGGGAGGCTGTTGCGTACTATGATTAGAACCCAACTGTGCTTTTTGGGAGCATTAGAGAAGTGTTTAACCATCTAGTTTTTGTGGAGATAGGTTGAGCAAGATGTGGTGGAAAAATGCGTCTCTTGGAGACATATGATATCGGGATGGTGCCTGCTCAGGTCGTGGAAGTTTTCTCCTCTTCTGTGGAGAGTTAAGGCCTCGTGCATTAAGGGAAAGGACCTTTAGGAAAGTTTTGTTTGCCGGCGTTGCCATCTGAGTGAGGGAGGTAGGTAATTGTAGCATACGTGTTGCAGGTAGTGCTTAAGAGTAAATTTACTGTGGATGGGGATAGGAGGAGTACGAACGTGGTCATTAGGATTGTTAAAACAATCCGAATGAAGTGGGAATGAGAGAGACTGGACTTATTAGTTCCATCCTCTATCATGCCTCTAAGTGGGGGGACAACAAGAGAACCCTGAATGAAAAGGGCTAAGCTTATTTGCTATAAGAAAGAGCTAATATAAAATAAAGGCAGAACGATCAGTCAAACAAACCGTGAGATTAGAATACCTTGTGTCAAATCCCCTAGTCCCTCTTTCCCTCCCCCGACCTGCAACCTCACCCGTAGTATTATTAACTGGGGAGGTGGTAGCCCAGGGATCTGGGAGGACCCTAGGCAGGTATCCTCAGCTCGAGGGAGATGCCCGGGCCACTCCTCCCAAAATGGGCGGCCAAGTGGCCCGCGCATGTCCCTCCCCCTGGCCTCCACCCCAAGCCCGGGGGACCCATCCATCCACCGAGACAGCCCCATTAGCTGCAGTTCAAAAACACATTCACATAACACATACAGTAAGAAACAATATTGGAAAACTATATCATGCACTTGCTGTCTGGATATAGAGATAGTAGATATTCGAGAACCCCACCAGGGACACGACCAGACCTCCTCAGCTCGTGGAGCACGTGAGGGCCGCAACAAAGAGCCGACCCGAGGTCAGGGATCGGGGCGGCCCCCACCTGCCTCCATCTTTTAGGCCATGTCCCCCATGGGGGCCACAGTACAGATAGGTCATATATAATATTCTCAGCCGAAGGCACCTTTGGTGAGCGTGTTATAATGGCACTAGCAGACTTAAGCCCATTTAAAAAAGGGCTCTAGGTCTGTGTTTCTCGCCGCACACGAGCCCGCCCGCCGCACACCCGGCCGGCCGCTCAGCCACCGCACACCCGGCCACCCCTCGGCTCCCTGGCATCGTCCTCCTGTCTCTGTGAGGCTGGGTTCGTGCTACGCACATGCGCAGTAGCAAAAAGCACGGACCAGCTACACAAAGACAGCACATGCAGGGACATGGGTTTTATTCTAGAGTATGCTTTGATGCGGCACATTATGATGAGGATAATAGAAAGCATTGAGAGTCACCATAGATAGCACTGTTGTCACGTATACACAGGTCCGTACGGTTACTATCCAGCAGCTTATACTCGTAGTAGATAGGCGAGATAATTTTTAGGCGAGATGGGGATAACCGTGGGGTAACAGTTGCATATGGGCGGCTGTGCGTAGAGGCAAAATGGGGTAGATCGATCGTGCCTCTTTGCAAGTTGTTGCATCTGTGAGCATGGGGGATTCAGCATATAGTGGGATGCGGAGGACTACTCGTTCTGGGAAATAGTTGAGGTTTGCCGGAGTCAAGGGGAGGTTTGCATAAAGTCAAGCCGGCAGCGACTAGAGGAACCGGGTCTAAGTCAAGTGAGGGAAAGCAAAACTCAAAATATTGCCAGTATATATAGTTAAGGCTAGTCCTGCTGGGATGAAGGGCCTGCACCACCGGACCTCCGCCTGTTTACCGTGTGCCATCTCTTTCCGGCCGTTGGGGTCTTGCGGGAAGCGGGTTCATATTTTGCTGAGTAGAGGATTCTGGTGCTTCCATCCTGATGCCCACTGCCTCAAATATTTGCCTCCCTTCACCTAGGGACTTCACCAGCTGGGTGACTCCATTAAGTTGGAATTGTAATCCACATGGGAATGTCCACCGGTATCTGGCGTTTTCTCGTATGAGGGTTTGTGCAATTGGTTGCAGGATCCTTCGTTTTTGCAAGGTGAGTGGAGACAGGTCAGCGTACAGGCGCACTGATTGCGGAACTCCAGGTAGATTAGCAAGGCCTCGTGCTGCCGCCATGATTCTCTCTTTCACTTCATGATAGTGAAACTTTAACACAACGTCTCTTGGGAGATCAGGGTTGCGCGGCTTGCCCAGTGCTCTATGGATCCTGTCCATGCGGAATTCCGCAGGGTCAGCTTATGGAAGGAGAACTGCAAAGAGGTTGAGGGCCGCTTCTTTAATGTCTATTATGCTTTCTGGGAGCCCACGTATGCGGATGTTGGATCGCCTTGCTCGATTTTCGAAGTCTTCCAAGCAAGACTCCAGCTGGGCTATCTTGGCGTCTTGGTTATCCAGCCTTGTGTTATCTTCTTTAAGGGCGTCAGCATACGAGTCGGCTCTTTGCTCTACGTAATTCAAACGGCCCCCTATATCGTGTATTTGCGTAGTAAGGCCCGCAACTGCTGTTGCAAGTTCGGAGCGCAGCAGGATCTTAATTTCATCCAGCAGTTCAGCGTTAGATTCCAGCAACGCTAATGGGGCTGGCGTGAAAGCTCGGGCAGATGAAGCTGGTGGGGACCCCCAGGCCTGAGACCAGGTTGGTGAAGGCCTGCTTGCGAGGGAGAGAGCTGGTGGGAGTTTCCCATCTGGCGAAGGGGGAGATGGGGGTCCCCGTAGGGGTGGAGATGGCGGTGGGGATTCCTGAGTGCGGGGAGATGTTGCTGCAGACTCACATGGGCTCGGGGATCCGCGAGCAGAGGCCTGGCTGGATGAAGGGGAAGCTGCCATCTTGTTCATCTCCGCGCCACAGTTTTTAGAGAGGAGGTCCGTTCTGGACGGCTGAGCAGCGGAGTTTGCAGCTTTCTCGCTCTTCTTTCCCCTCCGGGACATCTCAAGGAGCGATTGGTGGTGTGGCAGCTGTTCGGTAAGCTCTTAAGTGCTTTTAACTCGCCCTTTACCGTCGGTCAGGCACGGAGCTCACATGGAGTGCATCCACTTCTGTTGGCGCCGCGCATGCGCCCCCTGTCAAGCTCTTTATTGGCTACCAATTAACCAGAGGATCCAGGTCAAACTCTTCACCCTAACCTACAAAAGCTTTCCACAATCTCTCTCCCCTGTACATCTCCCCACTAGTTTCCAAATACCAACCAATGGCAATCTCAGATCTGCACATAAACTTGTCCTCCTCTAGAATTACCTCCTCGCATTCACGTATACAAGATTTCTCACATGCTTCATTCCTCCTCTGGAATGCCCTTCCCCAACACATCTGTCACTCTCCAACCTTTGTTATCTTTAGTTTCAATACATTTTTATTAAACAAAACCGGGGGTTTTAACAGTCAATACTTACAACATGTAAGGTATTAACAACTGGTACTATAAAGGATACAAAAAAAATAGCAGAAAAAGCATGATAAACAGAAAGAGGTAGTTGTCCAAAGAGCTGCTCCAATCCTGGGATTATCGAGAGGATGCACTTAGTGAGGGAGGAGGGAGCCTCAGGAAATCAAGGGAGACCAGGTCCTTTAAAAGTTGATAATAGTGTCATCAACCTTAGCTAAAATATTTTCACTAATCATTTTTCCTGTGACCCCTGAAAAGACAGTATTAGATGAAAGGGAAGGTAGTTTCCACGAAGCAGCCAGATAGACTTTGGCTAGGCCAACAATGTGCTGGTTTAATCTATGACTCGGGTATTGAACACTGTCTGGCTTGTCTCCAAGGAGAGCTGTAACAGGGTTAAGGGGTATGGGAAGCTGAGTCACAGCTTGAACTTTATTCCAAACTTCTTGCCAAAAAGTTTGGGCAATGGGGCAAGCCCACCGTATATGCCAGAGAGAGCCCAAGGAGCCACACGCCCTGAAACAGTGGAAAGTTGGAGGAATCAATCTGGTGAAGCCTCTGAGGAATGAAGGTATGCATGATAGAGCAATTTGACACATTTTCTAGTGTTGAATATAAAATGCTACCTTTTGTTTAAGTCTGACAACATTTAGACCATCTAGTACTAGACATAGTGGAACCCACATCCTCTTCCCACCTCTTAATAAAACCTGGAGGAGAATTCTCTAAGGAAGGGGTTCGTAACAGAATCACATACAGAAGTAAAATCAAACCACCCTCTAAAAGGTGTGGATTTTCACCAGGACTCAAATCAGGAATAGGTGACAGATTTCTCGTCAGACTTAACAGATGTCAGAAAATGAAAAAGCTGCCAGGATCGAAACAGTTCTGTGGGTGGCAAATGGTGGCATTGAGTAAACTGTGAATGAGACATAACACAGAAAGCCATGACAAATTTGCCCACCTTGACAAAATCTCTAACAATTCATCACTTAAAGGCAGCAGGATTGAGGCCTGGTGCAAAATCAGGGTTATGAAAAATGTCAGTCATTAGGGAAGCCCTGGATTGGAGTTGTAAGAGGTAGCGTAACTTAGACCATATTTGCATCGAGTGCTTAGTGATCGGAGAGGCAGATTTGCAGTCCCTCCAGGTGACCAGGGAACTCCACATCAGGGCCCTAAGGTGGATGGGCTCGATCAGATCGGACTCCAACTGAATCCAGAGAGGGGCCATAGCATAGGCATTGATGGAGGCCAACTGAGAGAACTGAGAAGCATAATAATATAGGGAGAGCCTAGGAGAGTTAAGTCCACCCTCTGAGCAGGGACTGGTTAAAATTGTGTGCTTAAATTTCGATCTTCTACCCGCCCAGATAAAGGTGTGACAGGCCCTCTGGAGATTATTGATATCAGACAATCGGATGGGGATTGGGAGTACGTGTAATAAATATATAGTTCTCAGTAAGACATTCATCTTAATGGTGTAGACTATTCCTGAAATGGAGATTGGAAGCTTGGTCCATTCAGCCAAGTCAGCCTCTAATTTATGTATCTTGGGTGGATAGTTAAGTTTATACATGAGATTAGGATCCTTAGTCTAATGAATGCCAAGGTACAGGATCTTCTCAAAAAATTAGCATTGTGTGATAAAGTTCATTATTTTCTGTAATGTACTGAAAACATTAGACTTTCATATATTTTAGATTCAAATACACACAACTGAAGTAGTTCAAGCCTTTTATTGTTTTAGTATTGATGATTTTGGCATACAGCTCATGAAAACCCAAATTTCCTATCTCAAAAAATTAGCATATTTCATCCGACCAATAAAAGAAAAGTGTTTTTAAAACAAAAAAGTCAACCTTCAAAAAATTATGTTCAGTTATGCACTCAATACTTGGCCGGGAATCCTTTTGCAGAAATGACTGCTTCAATGCGGCGTGGCATGGAGGCAATCAGCCTGTGGCACTGCTCAGGTGTTATGGAGGCCCAGGATGCTTCAATAGCAGCCTTAAGCTCATTCAGAGTGTTGGGTCTTGCGTCTCTCAACTTTCTCTTCAAAATATCCCACAGATTCTCTATGGGGTTCAGGTCAGGAGAGTTGGCAGGCCAATTGAGCACAGTAATACCATGGTCAGTAAACCATTTACCAGTGGTTTTGGCACTGTGAGCAGGTGCTAGGTCGTGCTGAAAAATGAAATCTTCATCTCCATAAAGCTTTTCAGCAGATGGAAGCATGAACCCACTTTTGAACCAGAAACAGCGGCAGAAGCGCCTGACCTGGGCTACAGAGAAGCAGCACTGGACTGTTGCTCAGTGGTCCAAAGTACTTTTTTCGGATGAAAGCAACTTTTACATGTCATTCGGAAATCAAGGTGCCAGAGTCTGGAGGAAGACTGGGTAGAGGAAAATGCCAAAATGCCTGAAGTCCAGTGTCAAGTACCCATAGTCAGTGATGGTCTGGGGTGCCATGTCAGCTGCTGGTGTTGGTCCACTGTGTTTTATCAAGGGCAGGGTCAATGCAGCTAGCTATCAGGAGATTTTGGAGCACTTGCTTCCATCTGCTGAAAAGCTTTATGGAAAAAGCCTTCTCCATGTCTAATGCTGGACATACATGGCAGCTTCTTCCTTATCAATCGAGCTGCTGATGGCTCGATTGATAATATCCGACGTGTCCGATCACCGCGGCGGATAGATTCTGCGCTTGATCCCCGAGTGGACAATAGAAAAAAACGAGCAACAGATAAGCGCCCGCGGGGACGAGCGGGAATCGATCCACGCACCCGCACGGAGACGCGTCGGCATCGAGCCAGCGGCTCGATTCCGGTGCATAAACGCACCATGTATGCCCAGCATACGGCTAAGATGGCAGTGGGAATTTTGCAGGAGTGGACAAAATGAAGAATTTTTCTTTTCGGACATTATCAGAAGCTTGCTGGGTGGGAATAAATCCAACTGGTCCTTATGGACAAAGTAGGGCAGGTTACGGTTCAATTTATTGACCAGGAGGGAGGTGAGCAATTTATAATCCAAGTTTAGCAGGGAAACTAAATGATAGTTTTTAGTCAAGGGGGGATCTCTGCCAGGCTTTGCGATTAGAGTAATCAGTTTTTCTAACAAGCATACGCTCTACCGTAGGCCACTTCCCCTTTGTCCAAAGGCCAAGTTGCACTCCTACTAGATATCCTAAAAACACACTGCCTCTAGGTATGTTTATTGTATACTACCCCACCTCGTTTTCCCTCTATTCTTTTACATTGTACGCTCGCAAGGGCAAGGCTCTCTCCCCCTTTTGTGTCTTGGAATTCACTATACATTTTATTCATCATGTTACTTTTTGTCACTGTAATTACCAATTATATATTTATTATCGATTCTGTATTTTGTTACCATTTCTGTATTTTGTATATTGGCATATACCATTTGTCAGTATTATTATGTATCCCATGTTTGTTTCTTACGTTGTACAGCACCACAGAAAATGTTTAATGCTTTATAAATCAATAATAATAATAACAACCAATAAAAATCATCCCATTCTCCCTTCAGTCCCTAGGGGCTTTTGTTGAGGCACAATTAATAATGAATTTGAACCCATTTTATTTTTAATGCAATCAAAATACTGAAAAGTAATTTTTGTGGCTCATTACTAAAACTGTAAAGACATAAATTCACATCCTTTTTTATTTTTTATTGTTCCTACTACAAGAGCTAACACAAAGAAGGACCCCCTAACACAAAGAAGGACCCCCCCACCCTAGAGAGTATTACCGAGATGGTCTATCACCCCAGAGAGCTAACACAAAGAAGGACTACCCAATTACCTAAGGGTAGCCTCAAATTTTCACAGATAAGGAGATGGCTAATGGACAGAAAGCAAAGAGTTGTGGTCAATGGATAATATTCAAAATGGATAACTGATAGCAGTGGGTTTTCACAGGTGCCATTACTGGGTCCAGTGCTCTTCAATTTATTTATTAATCTTTCCAACGAGACTGTAGTACATTCACGTCATTTCTGCAACAAGTTGAGACAGGACGCGATTGTTAGTCTGCAGCTTTTGAGAAGCACAGCATGCGTGCTGGGCTGAAAATGACTGCAGCACAGTGATCAAAACCAAACTATGGTCTAACAGGACAACCTCCTGGTCAACCAAAGAGGTTGATTGCACATGTTCAGCATCATATCCAGATTTCTTCTTTTGCAATTACTTGTATGAGATTTGGTAGCATTGCTGCAGAGGTTGAAGATGTGGGGTCAGCTTGTCAGTGCTCAGACCATACACCCTACACTGCATCAAATTGGTCTGCATGGTTTTTGTCCCAGAAGCAAGTGTCTTCTACAGATGATGCACAAGAAAACCTGCAAACAATTAGCTAAAGGCAAGCAGACTAAGGGCATGGAATACTGGAACCATGTCCTGTAGTCTGATGAGCCCAAGATAAACTTATTTGGTTCACATGATGTCAAGCGTGTGTCGTGACAACAACCTGAGCAACAAAGACAAGTGTGGCTTGCCTACAGTGAGGCAGGGAACACACTTTACAGTTTTCGTACGCGTTTTCTGCACAGAAAAACTGAGAACTCATGTTAATCAATGTGCTAGTTCACAATTACTGTGTTGTTCGCACGCAGAAAAAAAAACTGACATTCTGCATGATGACTGCACATTTTGGCAGTTTTCTCTATCAATTACATCAGCTGCTGTGAAAAAACGCGCGCGTTTTCCTGCATGGAAGCACACTTGGTGTGCAGAAAAGTATGCAGAAAACCGCGCGCGGTAAACTGAAAGTCAAGTGTGTTCCCTGCCTCAGGCATGGTAGTGGGAGTGTCTTGGTTTGGGACTGCATGAGTGCTGCTGGCACTGTGGAGATGCAGTTTATTGAGGGAACCATGAATGCCAAAATGTACTGTGACATACTGAAGCAGAGCATGATCCCCCTCCCTTCGGAAACTAGGCTGCAGGGCAATATTCCAAAATTATAACAACGCCAAACACGCCTCCAAGACCATTGCCTTGCTAAAGAAACTCAGGGTAAAGGTGCTGAACTGCCAAGCAGGTCTCAAGACCTAAACCCTACTGAGCATCTGTGGGGCATCCTAAAACCGAAGGTGGAAGATCGAAAAGTTTCTATCATCCACCAGCTTCGTTATGAAGGAGTGGAAGAGGGTGTGAAGCTCTAGTGAACTCCATGCCCAAGAGAGTTAAGGCAGTGCTGGAAAATAATTGACACTGGGCACAATTTTGACATTCTTCACTTAGGGTTGTACTCACATTTGTTGCCAGTTGTTTAGACATTAATGGCTGCATGCTGAGATATTTTGACGGGACAGTAAGTTTACACTGTTTTTACAAGCTATATACTGACTACTCTACATTGTATCAACGTGTCATATATTCAGAGTTGTACCATGAAAAGATATACAGTGGCTTGCAAAAGTATTTGGCCCCCTTGAAGTTTTCCACATTTTGTCATATTACTGCCACAAACATGAATCAATTTTATTGGAATTCTACATGAAAGACCAATACAAAGTGGTGTACACGTGAGAAGTGGAACGAAAATCATACATGATTCCAAACATTTTTTTACAAATAAATAACTGCAAAGTGGGGTGTGCATAATTATTCAGCCCCCTTTGGTCTGAGTGCAGTCAGTTGCCCATAGACATTGCCTGATGAGTGGTAATGACTAAACAGAGTGCACCTGTGTGTAATCTAATGTCAGTAAAGAATACAGCTGCTCTGTAACAGCCTCAGAGGTTGTCTAAGAGAATATTGGGAGCAACAACACCATGAAGTGCAAAGAACATACCAGACAGGTCAGGGATAAAGTTATTGAGAAATTTAAAGCAGGTTTAGGCTACAAAATGATTTCCAAAGCCTTGAACATCCCACGGAGCACTGTTCAAGCGATCATTCAGAAATGGAAGGCGTATGGCACAACTGTAAACCTACCAAGACAAGGCCGTCCACCTAAACTCACAGGCCGAACAAGGAGAGCGCTGATCAGAAATGCAGCCAAGAGGCCCATGGTGACTCTGGATGAGCTGCAGAGATCTACAGCTCAGGTGGGGGAATCTGTCCATAGGTCTTGCACTGCACAAAGTTGGCCTTTATGGAAGAGTGGCAAGAAGAAATCCATTTTTAACAGAAAAGCATAAGAAGTCCCATTTGCAGTTTGCCACAAGCCAAGTGGGGGACACAGCAAACATGTGGAAGAAGGTGTTTCGGTCCGATGAGACCAAAATTGAACTTTTTAGCCAAAATGCAAAACATTATGGGTAGCGGAAAACTAATACTGCACATCACTCTGAACACACCATCCCCACTGTCAAATATGGTGGTGGCAGCATCATGCTCTGGGGGTGCTTATCTTCAGCAGGGAGAGGGAAGCTGTTCAGAGTTGATGGGAAGATGGATGGAGCCAAATACAGGGCAATCTTGGAAGAAAACCACTTGGAGTCTGCAAAAGACTTGAGCCTGGGGTAGAGGTTCACCTTCCAGCAGGACAACAACCCTAAACATAAAGCCAGGGCAACAATGGAATGGTTTAAAACAAAACATATCTATGTGTTAGAATGGCCCAGTCAAAGTCCAGATCTAAATCCAATTGAGAATCTGTGGCAAGATCTGAAAA
Organism: Hyperolius riggenbachi; assembly: GCF_040937935.1. NCBI lineage: Eukaryota > Metazoa > Chordata > Amphibia > Anura > Hyperoliidae > Hyperolius > Hyperolius riggenbachi. Next base: position 171,688,609 of record NC_090651.1, read on the forward strand.
CTGCTGTTCTCAAACGCTGTCCATCTAATCTGACTGAGCTGGAGCTGTTTTGCAAAGAAGAATAGGCAAGGATTTCAGTCTCTAGATGTGCAAAGCTGGTAGAGACATACCCTAAAAGACTGGCAGCTGTAATTGCAGCAGAAGGTGGTTCTACAAAGTAATGACTCAGGGGGCTGAATAATTACGCACACCCCACTTCGCAGTTATTTTTTTTTTTTTAAATGTTTGGAATCATGCATGATTTTCGTTCCACCTCTCACGTGTACACCACTTTGTATTGGTCTTTCACGTGGAATTCCAATATAATTGATTCATGTTTGTGGCAGTAATATGACAAAAATGTGGAAAACTTCAAGGGGGCAGAATACTTTTGCAAACCACTGTATGTACCTATGATCCCCAACAAAGTGTTTTTACAGTATTGGATTACAGACAACCAAATCAAGCCCTTTCTACATTGTATTAAGGCCCACAAGATATTGCCAACATCACAGTTTGTTACCTACAGTGAAAAACAAAAGTTGCTTTCTTAAAACAGAAAGTATTTGCGATAATTCAGGTTGGAGTGAGCTTGAGAGGTTTACCAGTGCATCACTGCTGAATATATGCAAATTAACCATCGTCGTCCTTAGAAGCTAAACACACCTCCAGATCCGCTGGAATACAATGATGTGTCAGCTTGTAATTAGTACAGAGCCATAATAATACAACATGCATACAGACTGTTTCGGATTGGTTGATCCTCATCAGTGCATGGCATAGATTAATTTGGCTTTATGGAGTAGGACTTGAAACACCCAGAGGTACAGACTACCAGCTTCTAAGGACGACAATGATTAATTTGCATATATTCAGCAGTGATGCACTGGGAGAAATCTCAAGCTCACTCAAACCGAAATTATCACAAATACTTTCTGTTTTAACCAGTTCACCCCCAAGGGTTTTTACTCTAACGGACCAGAGCAATTTTCACTTGTCAGTGCTCCTCCCTTTTATTCCCTAATAACTTTATTACTACTTATCACAAGAAAATGATCTATACCTCGTTTTTTTCACCACCAATTAGGCTTTCTGTGGGTAGTACATTTTGCTAAGAATTTTTTTATTCTAAATGCATTTTAATGAGAAAAAAAACAAAAAAATAGAAAAAAAATCATTATTTCTCAGTTTTCAGCCATTATAGTTTTAAAATTAAACATTCTCCTGTGGATAAAACAAACACATTGTATTTGCCCAGTTGTCCCGATTATTAAACCATTTAAACTATGTCCCTATCACAATGTATGGCGACAGTATATTATTTTGAAATATAGGTGTTATTTTTCTGTTCTGTTTTTTTTTGTTCTGGCCATAATTACAAGCCCCAATGTAATAAATTAAAATTAATTTTCCCCCATAAAATATAGATTTAAAAAAGCTGAGTCCCTAAGGCAAGTATTTATTTATTTATTTTAAACTGATTTTTTTTTTACAAGTGTTTTCTTTTGGAGGGGGAGTGTTGGAAGTGGAATTTTATTAATTTTATTACTCATGTGTATGTACTTGTATATGTATGTATTTTGTACGTGTCATATACTTTTTGGCCACAAGATGGCGCTAGTGAACACTCGTTCTAGTAAGTGTTCACTTTTTTTTTTTTTTTTTTTTTTTTTTTACACACTTTATTTAATTGTTACATTTCCTGTTTTTGTGAATGGACGTAGCCGCTGTTCGCGGTCACGTCCATTCACTCCAGGCACTGCGATTGGGTAGAGGACCGTTTGGTCCTCTTCCCCAATCCCTCAGCACGGGATCCTGACGGAAACGGCGGCCGTAGCGGCGCGCACACGGCGGTAGCAGCGGCGGGAACGCGCGACTTATTAATACGTCATGTTGCCGTTAATAGGGTAAAGCATGACGTATTAATGTGTTAGGATGCCACTAAATGGTTAAGAAAGCAAACTTTTGTTTTCAATGCATTTTAGTAAGGGGGCTTTTTGGACTATTATAGCCCCTTACACACTCCAATGAGTTCTGGTTTACCTACAGTGCTGCCCATAATTATTCATACCCCTGGAAAATTTTGACTTAGTAATTTTTTGACGGGAAATGACATAGGTGTCTCTCTACATAAAACATTTCTCAGCTTTTATTTACATTTGAGCAGATTTACATGTGTCCAGTCCAAAATTATTCATACCCTTTACAAACTGTCACAGTCTGTGGGAAAATCCCACAGTTCTACACCATTCCAAATAGTCCAAGCTGTTCTAAAGCATCCTAATTATCCTGAATAATTGGGAAAAGCTGTTTTAATCAACTCAACAGGTGAAAAACAGCAGCTCTCTGCAGTTAGTTTGTGGACAGTCATGGCTAAAGGCTCATACACACATCAGACCATAGTCTTTGGAAAATGAAAGATCACAGACCAATTTTACCCCCTTCCATGTAGTATGAGAGCCATACCTACACAGTCTATTCTATGGAGCTGAACTCCCCATCAGTTACAAATCTTTGCAAGATGCTGCACACAAAGATGCTGTAGACGTTCAAAAGATCAGTATCTGCAAAAGATCTGTTCCTGCAAAAGGTCCGTTCCTGCAAAATGCATTCATAGTCTATGATATCTGCACAGTGTTCTCCCCAGGCTCTTTTAGCCGGGTGCTCCACCCGGCTAGTTTTGGTGAGCACCCGGCTGTCATCAGCTCACCTCCTCCTCTGCTGTAAGCAGAGTTGTGCAGAGAAGCACCAGCCCTGCATTCTTTTGACTCGTCCCACCCGGCTACTTTTTTTATGCCACCCAGCTACCTTTTCTTGCCACCCGGCTGGAAAAAAATTCTGGGGAGAACACTGCTGCAGATCATCATACACACCTTGTTTAACAGACATTCATCTGCAGATCAGATCCACCAGGATGGATTTTCAGATCTGCAGATGATTGTCTGATGTGCAGATGAATGTCAGTTAAACAAGGTGTGTATGATGATCTGCAGATCTCATAGACTATGAATGCAATTTGCAGGAACGGATCTTTGGCAAGAACAGATCTTTTGCAGATACTGATCTTTTGTGTCTGTACAGCATCTGTGTGTGCAGCATCTTGCAAAGATTTTTTTCTGATAGGGAGTTCAGCTCCATAGAAAAGACTGTGAAGGTATGGCTCTCATACTACATGGAAGGGGGTAAAATTGGTCTGTGATCTTTCATTTTCAAAAGACTATGGTCTGATGTGCGTATGTGGCCTTAGACAAAGGAGCTCAGTGAGGACCTGTGGCTGTGCATTGTGGCTGCTCACCATTTAGGAAAGGGCTACAAGGCCATTTCCAAATGTTTTACAAAGTATTATTAAAAAATACAAGATGTTATGCACTGTGGAAAATCTCAGAGGAAGTGGTTGGAAGCCAAAAGTGACACTTGTGCTGGCAAGGAGGATAGTAAGAGAGGTGAAAAAGAATCCAAGGATCACCACCAAGGCCATCCTGGTGAATCTGGGCTCTGCTTGTGGCAATGTCTCAAGGCAGACAATCCAAAGGACACTGCACACTGCTGGGTTCCACGGATGCAGACCAAGGAGGACACCACTTCTCCAGATAAGGCACATAAAAGCTCACTTGGCCTTTGCAAATGTTCATATGGACAAAGAAGATGCCTTCTGTGTTATGGTCAGATGAAATAAAAATTTAATTGTTTGGTCACAATGATGTTTCTTTCATTTGACGTAAAAAAGGAGAAGCCTTCAACTCAAATAACAACATCCCCACTGTCAAACATGGTGGCGGGAACCTAATGCTTTGGGGGTGTTTTTCAGCCAATGTACCAGGGAACCTAATCACATCAACATCAGGCAGTCTGCAGAGAAACTTAACTTTGGGCACCAGTGGACATTTCAGCATGACAATGACCCAAAACACAGCAAAAGTGGTGAAGAAATGGTTAGCAAACAATGACATTAACGGTTTGGCGTTGCCCAGCCAGAGTCCTGACATGAATTCAATTGAGAATGTGTGGGGGGAGCTAAAGATCAGGGCGATGGCAAGAAGACCCTCCAACCTGAAAGATTTGGAGCCTATTGCTTAAGATAAATGGGCATAAATACCTGTGGAGACATGCAAAAAAGCTGGTCTGCAATTATAGGAAGCGTTTGATTGCTGTAACAGCTAATAAAGGCTTTTCTATTGATTATTGAGAAGGGTATGAATACTTCTGGACTGGACACTTTTTGCGCAAATGTAGATAAAAGCTGAGAAATGTTTTTTCCCCCCACAATAATGCCTCTTGTACATTGTCTTATTATCTTTTGGGAGACACCTATGTCATTTCCCGTCAAAAAATTACTTTCTGGTTGAATATAAGTACCTTTAAGTCAAAATTTGCCAGGGGTATAACTAAATATACTAGCACTGTAGATGCTAGTTTATTTTTATCAAAGAGGGCAAAAATTATTACATACTATTAGTCTTACCTGTTTCTGGGTGAAGTTTAGTTGATTCTCTTTACCAGAGTCAGTTGGTTTCTTCTCAGCATCATTTATACTCATATAGGGTTCTGTTTGTGGTGAAATACTGAAAGATATAACTGCCCCTGTCCCCAACTGAACATGTGGGTTAGGACTCTGAAAGAAGAAGAGTAAAAAATGCTATTTGATATGCACCATTTTATTAACCACTATGTTTCACCATATTCCAGCAGAAACTGCAATGGTTATGGGGCAGAGCTTGACATTGTGGTGTGAGGATGTGAGATTTTCTTCCATCTCCACAGCACCAAAAGTACCCTGGTGATTAGAGTAGCAGTTTTTCAGTTTGTATTTGGGCTATGGCAGGAGGGAGCAAAAAAAAAAAAAAAAACCAGACAACCACCCAGCCTTCCTGGATCTCCTCATAGAACTGTGTGTTTAGGTATCTCTCACCTCCAGTGATGGTAGCCATTAGGGGAATATTAGCTCGCTGACTAACCAGTATCCAGAAGCAGAGGTATCATGTTGCAGCGCTGCAAAAGATGTCGGCGCTATATAAATACTAAATAATAGTGTTTGAAGAATGCAGGAGAGAAACTAGCTGCCCTAAACTATCTGATAAAATCAGAAATAGAAGATCTACATAACAGTGGGACGAGAAATAATATTCCCGTCTGTGGAGTCCATCAGACAGGGAGACATTGTAACTACACTACAGTCTCCTTTGGTCACCACAAGGACAATATTCTCCCTAGTCCTTTAATCTTAAGCCTTGTGATCCCTTGATTTATATTTCACGCAAATTGTGATTCACACCAATAGTGCTGTGATGGTGGGTCGCTGGTCAAAGGCTCTTCCCGAGGTCTTGAGCATTTCAGGCTGCTTATAGAGGGATTTTGTTTAATCCCCTGAGACTGGATTTTTGCTCCTCTGTACTAGTGGGCATCAAGTAATCCCTCAGTCTGGATGGTTGATTTCAGAGATTGGGTACATTTAAGAGTCGTAATCACCCAACCTCCCTTAAGGTTTTTTTTCTCTATATTAGGTAAAAAAAAAAAAAAAAAAACATCTTTCCACCAAGTTCAATTAGGAGGAGGAAAAAAAAAATAGGTACATTTGCACACTTCTATATCTTGGTCTATCCAGGTTTAGATCAACAACCCATAAAAGGCTTGGCCAATTAGCCTTTAAAGTGTACTTGAGATATAGTTAATGTGGGGGGGGGGGGGGTGTTCCCTTTAAAGGGAAGGAAAAAAATCCACCCCCATTCTAGGTGGCAGTCAGAAAAAATCCATGCGTCAACACTGCCAGGAATTACCTAGAAGTTATAGCCAAGAGATGTCCTTCAATGCAAGGAACACATTCAAGCCTCCTTTAAATGCAGTTCTATAATAAGTTATAACGACTTTCTGTGGGAAAATATTCCACATTTTAACCACTCTTGCTGAGAAGCTCCCTTTGGAAACTATGGTGGCTTTGATTTGCAAACCCATGTGGGCGGAATTATAGATGCTATAAGCTATATGGGTCATATGAGGGTGATTTTTTTAAGAATTGTGCTATGACATTTGTCTTCTTCTTTTATTGCGGAGATATTTTACAGTCTTGACTACAACACAGTTTCCCCTCCAAGATGCTCATTACCTAATGCTGGGAATACACGGGTCGATCCGGCGGCCAATTAGCCGCCGGATCAACCCCAGCCGCGTCCCCGCTCCTCCGATTACCGCTCGTCCCCGCCGGCGCTCCTTATTAGCCGCTCGATTCCCTGTCATTGTCTGCCGGCGGGGATCGAGCGGCCGGGGGTCGAGCAGTGTGATCGGACCAGCTGTATATTATCAGCTGGCCGGATCAGCTGGTCGATACACGGTACAGAAACGTACCGTGTATCCCCAGCATTAGTCCTGCATGCTGGATAATTAAAGTATCCAGGAGAGGGCAGCTGTGGTCTGCAATACATTTTATATTGCCTGGGTGCTGTGGCTAGGTAACTCACTTTCTCCCTGAATGTGCAGAATAATTAGTGTCTTAAATCAGGGTGCCTTTGGCAGTGCAGAACTGTTGTATATGTCCGTAAAGTAGAAAAAGAAAAAATACTGGGCACCTTCCGTCCATATTCGTTTATTGCAGTGCGTACAAAAGTGGGTAGCTTGTTGAAAATGTATCCATAAATCAACTCATCCGGTGGTGGTGTGATGGAGGTGGCGGGGGGTACCAGGCACCAGTTGGGGCTTGCGACGGCCGTTTCGCGTCTCACTAGACGCTTGGTCACGCTGCGCTCCAGTAACAAGAGCGAAGTGCGGTCTTCCGGAATATCCAGGGGACAGACTCCACCCCTTCCGGTTTCCGCACTTGCTATTGGTGATAGAAAGACCAAAAGGGGAATCTCCAGGGGGCGTGCGTCGACACCGCACACGAACTACATTGCCCAACAGGCACTGCTGGCGAAAGTATATGGGAGGGTCGTGTGTCACAAACCACACCTCACCTGGGTCCATAGGATGGAATGTTCTTTTGGTCCGTCCTGTGTGATGTAAAAGTATTCTCCCTCAAATATGTTTGTCTCTCCAACCTAGTTTATTAATGGATCCTTTTTGTAGTTATGACCATTAGATTACAGGTTTTGGTCATTTAGTTGGATCAAGACACTATGCCAAATAGAGTGTACCGTAACTTTAGCACTTAGTTTGACTGCAGCTGGGTCTGAATCACCCAGGAACTTTTCTCCTTTTAACAGTAGGATAGTTATGCACTTCACTTGTTTGCATTATCCTGGGGGTAATATCAGTGTGGCTGTCTCGCACCGCGCAAATATATAACATTGCAATAAAGAAAATTGAATATGCAATAATGGTTCCTGCATTTCTCCACAGGCTTAGGCCATGCGCTGTTGAAATTTGCACAGTGTGTTACTGGCATACTGGCTAAGTAGAGGGTTTGGCTGCCTAGAATGATTTACGGCCAGGTGAGGTGTGGTTTGTGACACACGACCCTCCCATATACTTTCGCCAGCAGTGCCTGTTGGGCAATGTAGTTCGTGTGCAGTGTCGACGCACGCCCCCTGGAGATTCCCCTTTGGTCTTTTTATCACCAATAGCAAATGCGTAAACACGGAAGGGGTGGAGTCTGTCCCCTGGATATTCCGGAAGTCTGCACTTCGCTCTTGTTACTGGAGCGCAGCGTGACCAAGCGTCTAGTGAGACGCGAAACGGCCGTCGCAAGCCCCAACTGGTGCCCGGTACCCCCCCCCCCCCCCCCCAACCTCCATCACACCACCACCGGATGAGTTGATTTATGGATACATTTTCAACAAGCTACCCACTTTTGTACGCACTGCAATAAACGAATATGGACGGAAGGTGCCCAGTATTTTTCCTTTTTCTACTTTACGGACATTGACTGCAGCCTTTCTTCAAACACAGCCGTGGAGCACACGTCCCAGCAGACCATTCAAGGGAGCGCCGGTGAACTGGTGAGAATAGTGTTATTTTCCCCCTGCCACTCACACTACTCCACAATAGTATAGGGAGTGCCACTCAGACCTCATCTTTCTTGATTTCCCAGCAGAACTGTTGTATATGCCAATTAGCATGGATTTGTTTATCTGTTTTTCTATTTTCTCCTTTATATCTTGGTTCTATTTCTTTTACTTGTCTCAAGATGTGTACAGTGCAGGTGGGCAGGTCCTGAGCTATTACATAATTAGATATGTCACTTAAAGTCCTAACATTTGATGTGAGGGGTCTCAATGTCCCTGAGAAAAGATCAGCTAAGAATGTTGTGCAGGGAAGGAGTCAATATAATGTTTCTTCAGGAAACACACTTCCTCCACTGCCAAGTTGTAAGAAATCTTCCCCATTCATTTCATAGTGAGCCCCAACTAAAGTCAGCGGTACAGCAATCCTGATTTCCTGGAGGAATTAAACAGAAATTTAGAAGGCCCTTCTATACTACATCTGGAGGAAACTATTGAATTTATGTCACCTTTGCGGCCACACATGAAAACAGTTTTAATTAGAAGCTGTGTATAGAAAGATCCAGTTTTTGGCACAACAGGATCTTAAAGGGATACTTAAGTGAAAATAAAAAAATGATTTTTACTCACCTGGGGCTTCCCACAGCCCCCTGCAGCTGTCCGGTGCCCTCACAGCCTCGCTCCGATCCTTCTGTCCCCGCCGGCGGCTACTTCCGGGCAAGAAGGCAATAGCAGCATAGGGGGCGATATATTATGGCTGGGAACGCGAAGAATCACTCGCGTTCCCAGCCTGTCGGCGGCTGCCGCCGAAACCGGAAGTAGCTGCCTGCGGGGACAGAAGGATCGGAGAGAGGCTGCGAAGGCACCGGACAGCTGCAAGGGGCTGAGGGAAGCCCCAGGTGAGTAAAAATCATTTCTTTAAGCATGTATAGAGACTACATATTTCCTATTTTAAGTCCCAGGGAGAGCAATTCATACGCAAGGACACATTTAACTTACATAGCGTCACAGAATCTGCACAACCTGAAAAACCATGCTATGGTGAATGAAATGGAAATTACAAATATACTAAATATGGAAACATTCTGATTGTGAGAAAATCTTTTCTCAACATAAAAATTAAGCTTATTTGAAAAACAATGTTTAAGCAAAATCTATTTTCCTGTAAAGTAAATTAATACAGTTGTAATTAGTGAATTCAGAACGTTGCATTCTACCATGGGACCACAGTTATAGTATCTAATTAATTATCTAATATAATAATAACAAACATAATACAGGGTGGGCCATTTATATAGATACACCTTAATAAAATGGGAATGGTTGGTGATATTAACTTCCTGTTTGTGGCACATTAGTATATGTGAGGGGGGAAACTTTTCAAGATGGGTGGTGACCATGGTGGCCATTTTGATGTCGGCCATTTTGAATCCAACTTTTGTTTTTTTAATAGGAAGAGGGTCATGTGACACATCAAACTTATTGGGAATTTCACAAGAAAAACAATGGTGTGCTTGGTTTTAACGTAACTTTATTCTTTCATGAGTTATTTACAAGTTTATCTTTGTTTACAGCCATTGACATGTGGCCAAAATTAACACGTGAGGAGCGGATAGAAATTGTGTTGATGTCTGGTGAACGCAGTAACCGGATCATTACAGCAGATTTCAATGCAAGACACCCTACAAGAGCACCCATCTCGCATGCTACAGTTAGCAAACTGCTTGCTACGTTTTCGTGAAACTGGTTCAGTGTTGGATTTGCCAAAATGTGGACGGATGAAATCGGTCACTAATGAAGAAACATCAGTGGCTGTCCTAGCATCATTCAGCAAGAGCCCACAGCGTAGCACTTTCCGCATGTCACTGGAGAGTGGCATTAGTCGAACATCCCTTCGCGGATATTAGCTACTCACAAATGGCACCCTTACAGACTCCAGCTACTGCAGCATCTCAACGAGGATGACCCAGATCGGCGCACTGAATTTGCAGAATGGGCAAAACAAAAATTGGAACAGGACTCTCAGTTTACGCAAAAGATTTTGTTCAGTGATGAGGCAAACTTTTATGTGAATGGTGTAGTTAAAAAACAAAACCACCGCTATTGGTCTGACACTAACCCAACATTGGATAGATCCCTCCAAGACTGTTGGAACAAAAAAAATTGATGGTATGGTGTGGTATATGGGGTACAAAGATAGTGGGGCCATTCTTCATCAATGGAAACCTCAAGGCCACTGGATATGCAAAATTGCTACATGATGATGCGTTTCCCTCTTTATGCACTGAAGCTGGCATGTTCCCAGAGTTTTTCCAGCAAGATGGTGCACCACCACATTATGGGTGTCAGGTCTGAGTATTCCTAGATGAACAGTTTCCTGGAAAGTAGATTGGTCGCCATGGGCCAGTTGAATAGCCCCCAAGGTCTCCCGATATGACCCCCTTAGACAATTGCCTTCAGATGACCCCAAAGATAAAAGTCTATGCTGTGAAGATACAAGATGTGCAGCACCTGAAACTATGGATACTGGAAGCCTCTGCTAGCATTCCTCCTGCGGTGTTGCTATCAGTGTGTGAAGAGTGGGAGAAAAGGGTTGCAGTGACAATCCAACACAATGGGCAGCACATTTAACACATTTTATAAGTGGTCAGAAACTTGTAAATAACTCACGAAAGAATAAAGTTACGTTAAAACCAAGCACACCATTGTTTTTCTTGTGAAATTCCCAAGAAGTTTGATATGTCACATGACCCTCTTCCTATTGAAAAAACAAAAGTTGGATTCAAAATGGCCACCATGGTAACCACCCATCTTGAAAAGTTCCCCCCCTCACATATACTAATGTGCCACAAACAGGAAGTTAATATCACCAACCATTCCCATTTTATTAAGGTGTATCCATATAAATGGCCGGCCCTGTACATTATTTCTTTCTGATCTACAGTATATGATGAATACAAGGACAAAAGTGTAAAAGCAACCTTTCTTGGGGTTGTTAAAAATTTTACTTGATTGCATCACATTCAGATATAGCAGTTTGGTATTTACCTACCTGCAATACAACATGCTGATTTTCCTCAGAAAGTAAGGTGAGAGGGTTGCTTACTGTTAAGACTAGTTTTGTAGCGGATGAATTGTCTCTTTTCTCTTCATTGATTTTGGGCACTGAATCTTTAAATAGATGCTCTTCTTGCTGACAGGTAGTATGCATTTTAAACTCTGATTTAAGTGCTATTTTTGTACCTGAGAATTCTGTATGTTTCTCTAAATGAGAAGTAACAGAGTTTTGCTTCCCTTGAGCAGAAATTGTCTGCTCTGCATCACAGTTTTGGTGTAACTGTGTCCTCTTCTCCTCTGCAAGCTGTTGTCTTAATTTTTCCACTAACTCTTGTTTCTGTTTTAACCTTCGTGTTAATTCCTCAATCTGCCTGTCTTTTTCCCGAAGCATAATATCTTTATCCTTGACATCTGAAGATTTTTCACTAGATGGTGTTGGAGAAGATAAAATGATAAGTGGAGTGGCAGGACAAGAAACAGCTTCTGCAAACAGTTCACCAGATGTGGCTGCTTCCTCCACACTAGTGATGGAAATCTCTGAAGGGGAGGGAGAGCAAGGTGGAGTGGAACTGGTGTTGCCTAACTTTGCAGGTTCAGTAGAAGTGGCATTCAGAAAAATGGACACTGGCTCATATGGTGTAGCTTGCTGAGTGCTTGTAGACTTCACAGGAGCAGGTGTCATGATAAGATGATCCTGAGTAGCTTTAAGTCTCTCGATCAGGTCAACTTTTGTACCAGACACATGAAGGCCACGTTGTTTAAGCTCCTGCTTTAATTCTGCAACCTGGTCAAAGTTATGAAAAGATTTTTAAAGAATATCGAGCAACATTCAACCACACTTCCAAAAAGGTTGGAAAATTTAAAGAAGAACAGTATTATGTGAGAATTTAAAAATCAATTAAACCCTCTGTTTACATGAAATTAGAACAAAAGTTGTGTTAAGAAAAACAGAAACAAAACACCTGATGGCACATCTCACAAATAAATTAGGCTCCCTTCTCAGACATAGCACATTGCTTTTATGGCATGACAAAATCGGTGCAGCTCACGAAACACTGTCTGCTCAAATAATACTTTTGGTGAATAGCTGGTGTGACATTGACATCTTGTTGAAGGCAAAACAACAATCACACTTATTTTTCAACAGTTTTTTTGTTTTTTTTACTATAGTATCATTTTTATTGTAGTACATGTATTATGTACAAAATTCAAAGAAAACCACCAACAATTTGTACATGGGATCTATACTTAAACAGCATAAATTATAAACAGTATGTTAGGTCAAAATCAGAGAGCACAACAGGAATTTACAGTACAAGGCCATTTTCAACTGATGAGGCAGGTGCATACATTTGGGCACTGTGGCCATTTTATTGATTCCAAAACCTTTAGAACTAATTATTGGAACTCAAATTGGACTGGTAAGCTCAGTGACCAATGACCTACATACACAGGTGAATCCAATTATGAGAAAGAGTATTTAAGGGGGTCAAATGTAAGTTTCCATCCTCTTAATTTTCTCTGAATTGTAACAACATGGGGGTCTCAAAACAACCCTCAAATGACCTGAAGACAAAAATTGTTCACCATTTATGGTTGAGAGTAAGGATACAGAAAGCGGTCTCAGAGATTTCAGATGTCTGTTTCCACAGTTAGGAACATATTGTTCCTATAGTGAGGAAATGGAAGACCACAGACTCAGTTGAAGCTAAGGCTCGAAGTGGCAGACCAAGAAAAATCTCGGATAGACAGAAGCGACGAATGGTGAGAACAGTCAGAGTCCACCAACAGTCAGATCAGCACCAAAGACCTACAACATCATCTTGCTGTAGATGGAGTCACTGTGCATCGTTCAACCATTCGGCATAGTTTACACAAGGAGATGCTGTATGCGAGAGTGATGCAGAGGAAGCCCACAGCACAAAGAGTGCCGCTTGAGGTATGTTAAAGAACATTTGGACAAGCTAGCTTCATTTTGGAATAAGGTGCTGTCGATTGATGCTTTATTTGGGCATAACAAGGGGCGTCCTGCATGGGCGAAAAAGAACAAAGCATTCCAGGAAAAACACCTGCTACCTACAGTAAAATATGGTGGTATTTCCATCATGCTGTGGGGCTGTGTGGCCAGTGCAGGGATTGGGAATCTTGTCAAAGTTGAGGGACGCATAAATTCCATTCAGTATCAGAAGATTCTGGAGACCAATGTCAGGAATCAGTGATAAAGCTGAAGCTGCACCGAGGCTGGATCTTGTAAGAAGACAATGACCCTAAACACTGCTCAAAATCCATTAAGGCATTCATGCAGAGGACCAAGTACAACATTCTGGAATGGTCATCTCAGTCCCCAGACCTGAATATAATTGAAAATCTGTGGTGTGAGTTAAAGAGAACTGTCCATGCTCGGAAGCCATCAAACCTGAATGAACTAGAGATGTTTTGTAAAGAGGAATGGTCCAAAATACCTTCAACCAGAATCCAGACTCTCATTGGAACCTTCAGGAAGTGTTTAGAGTCTGTAATTTTTGCAAAAGAAGGATCTACTAAATATTGATTTCATTAATTTTTATGCACCTGCCTAATTTTGTTTAAACAGTTATTGCACACTTTCTGTAAACCCATAATCTTCATTTCACCTCTCAAATATCACTGTGTGTGTCTCCTATATGATATATTTAACTGGCATTTTTTATCGTAATAACCAACGATTTATACAGGAAAATCATGACGATTAACAAGATTGCCCAAACTTTTGCATCCCACTGTACATTCCTAGTGGTTTGGGTCCCCCTGAGCGGCTTGGTTACTCTGTTGAACTGCGCATGTATCTATGCTTCCCACTGATGTATGTTTTGCACGTTGTACAGCACTATATGTTGGTGCTCTATAAATAAAAATAATATTAAAAGTGACTGCCATCCTTGCAGATGATCCAAAATTATGTAGAATTATCAACACTCAGCAGGATAGTGTCTCAATACAGAGATTGTAAAAATGTGGGGAGTCTTGGCACCTTAAAAAAAACAACAGAGACAATAGGAGCCCAAATAGCGCAATATGTCACTTCAAAGAGATGTGATTGTAGATGTAATGAAATATTACTCACAAAGGTGGGTTGCATTAGGGGCAACCAACCACTTAAAGTAGGTGGAGATGTTTAACCTGACTCCACTCAGGGTGGATGTGGTCGCCCTTGTAAGGAAACGACTCCAATTTGTGTAGTCTCAGGGGGTTTAGGCAGATTGCAGGGACCATTTTGGTCTCAGAAACAACAGTTCAGTCAGCAGACCAAGTTTTAAGCTGATAGCATCAGCTTTATTTACATATCCAAAACACAGGAGTACAACAAAAACAAAACATAAAAATAAACCCTAGCCTGTCCGGCTCTAACTAACATACATAGATTCCCTCTCTATGCAATAGAGAGGATCTAGCATCCAGCTCTACAAACAGTATGTTTAAGTTTGGTTACTCACTGTGTCTGGCTCTCTCCTTACTGCAGGCAGGCAGATCCCAGGAAGAGAGAAAGACCAACACTGGAGACACCATATTTAAAGTGTTTCCCCTGAAGCCTAATGAGGCAATTAATTAGCCAGGCTTCTTCAAAAACCTGGATAGCCTGGTGAATGGAAGTCCCACCCGCTTACTTCCATTCACTCCAGGGCCCCTTTTACCGGCTTTTCCAAAAAGCCAAATGCAGTGAAAGAACACCCTTTCACTGCTGAAATGCTTGCTGCCCTGGAGTTTTAACATATATAAGAGAGAAATCTGGGAGAAATATACACACCTTCTACCTCTAACCCCGCATTTCTCTCACACACCCTCCCCCTGTTTCGACGTAGGGGTTGTAACATAACTAGCCTCAAGACAGTGTACCCGGGACAAGGCATCTGCATTTCCCAGCTGGGACCCGGGTTTATGCTCCACTGTGAACTTGTAGTTCTGAAGGGCCAGGAACCATCTTGTCACCCTTCTATTCTTTTCCCGATTTTCACACATCCATTTTAGGGGGGCGTGATCAGTAACTAATGTAAACTGGCGGCCTAACAGATAGTATCTAAGCTCCTCCAGAGCCCATTTAACTGCTAAGCATTCCTTCTCTACTGTAGCGTAGTTTCTTTCATGGATGTTCAGCTTTTTACTCAGGAAAACCACAGGATGCTCTGAACCTTCTCTGATTTGGGACAGTACTGCTCCCACTCCCACATCGGATGCGTCCGTCTGCACAATAAAGTTTTGTGTGAAGTCTGGGGTTATCAGCACTGGTTGGCTACATAAAGCTTTTTTAAGGGTCTGAAAGGCCTGTTCTGCCTCAGAGTTCCACTTGATCATTATAGACTTGGTCCCTTTTGTAAGGTCAGTCAGGGGGACCGCTATAGTGGCAAAATTAGCTATGAACCGTCTGTAGTAACCAGTGATTCCCAAAAAAGCTCGAACCTGTTTCTTTGTCAATGGTCTAGGCCAGTCCTGAATTGCTTGCACCTTGTTAAGCTGAGGCTTAACTAGCCCTCTACCAATGTTATACCCCAAATATTTGGCTTCTTCCAGGCCTATGCTACATTTTTTTGGGTTGGCTGTCAGTCCGGCCATATGTATGGAGTCCAGCACGGCTTGTACCCTAGGTAGATGGGATTGCCAATCCGCGCTATGGACAACCACGTCATCCAGATACGCTGCTGCATACTGTCTGTGGGGCCGTAAGATTTGGTCCATGGTACGTTGGAAGGTGGCCGGGGCCCCATGTAACCCAAATGGCAACACAACATACTGGAACAGACCTTCGGGAGTGCTGAAAGCAGTTTTCTCTTTGGCTTGGTTTGTCAGGGGTATCTGCCAATAGCCCTTGGTCAAATCTAAGGTCGTCAGATATCTGGCTGTTCCTAATCTCTCAATTAATTCGTCCACACGAGGCATAGGGTAGGCATCAAATTTGGAGACAGCATTTAATTTTCGAAAGTCATTGCAAAAGCGCCAGCTCCCATCCGGGTTTAGGAATTAAGACAATTGGACTGGACCACTCGCTATGCGACTCCTCAATGACCCCCAACTCCAGCATTTTTTTAACTTCCTGAGATATGGCTTCTCGTCGAGCTTCAGGCACCCTATAAGGTTTTACGTTAACCCTTACCCCAGGTTCAGTTATGATATCATGTTTTACTAAAAAGGTTCGACCAGGTTTCTCAGAAAAAACATCCCTATTCTTCATTACAAAGGCCTGTACTTCTTTCTTCTGAGTGTCGGACAAGGAGTCTGCCACCTTAACCTCTGGCACTAAGGGTTCTGCACTTAGGAATGAAGTAGGCTTGGTGAACAGTGACATCCTTTCTTTCCAAGGTTTGATAAGATTGACGTGGTAAACCTGCTCAGGTTTCCTTTTACCTGGCTGGCGAACCTTATAATTTACCTCGCCAATCCTCTCAAGAATTTCAAAGGGTCCTTGCCACTTTGCCAAAAATTTGCTTTCTACTGTGGGTATAAGAACTAGTACTCGATCACCAGGGGAAAAATTACGTATTTTAGCACTCCTATTATACACCCTCTTTTGGGCTTCCTGCGCCTGCTCCATGTGTTCTCTTACTATGGGCAGCACTGCAGTTATCCTGTCCTGCATTTG
This sequence comes from Hyperolius riggenbachi, assembly GCF_040937935.1. Lineage (NCBI taxonomy): Eukaryota > Metazoa > Chordata > Amphibia > Anura > Hyperoliidae > Hyperolius > Hyperolius riggenbachi. The sequence goes on from NC_090651.1 coordinate 171,705,187, forward strand.
GCATATATGCTCAATGACACTTTTAAAGGGGGTAGGTTGACCCTCCCAGGTCTCCTTGGCTATGTCCAACAGGCCCCTAGGGTGTCTACCATATAACAATTCAAAAGGTGAGTATCCTGTAGAGGATTGGGGAACCTCCCTTATAGCAAACATTAGATAGGGTAATAAGTAGTCCCAATTTTTCCCGTCCTTGTCAACCGCTTTCTTAAGCATATTTTTGAGGGTTTTATTGAACCTTTCCACTAACCCATCAGTCTGGGGGATGGTATACAGAAGTGCGAAGTTGGTCCACTTTGAACAATCTGCACAACTCCTTCATGACCCGGGACATAAATGGGGTACCTTGGTCAGTAAGTATTTCCTTTGGGATTCCCACCCGGCTAAAGACATGTACCAACTCTCTAGCAATGGATTTAGATGAGGTATTACGTAGAGGAATGGCCTCGGGGTATCGGGTAGCATAATCCATTATTACTAATATATGTTGGTGTCCCCGTGCAGATTTTACTATCGGGCCTACCAAATCCATTGCTATCCTCTCAAATGGTGTCTCTATCACAGGGAGAGGGACCAAAGGGCTACGAAAATGTGGCCTAGGAGCCGAATACTGGCAGTCTGGACAGGAACTACAGTATTCCTCGACTTCACAATGTAGTCCTGGCCAGAAAAAACGTTGCAAAATTCGCTCCTTTGTCTTCTCTACCCCTAAATGTCCACCCATCACATGTTTATGGGCAAGGTCTAGTACCATACGTCGGTATGGTTTCGGGACAACCAGTTGCTCCACCCGATCATTTCCCTTTTCTACTATCTGATATAACAGGTCATTTTGGAGGGCTAAGTAGGGACAAGAGGGCGTGGAGTCAGGGTTTACGGGTTTCCCATCTATAACTTTTACATTAGCCCTTGCTCTAGATAAAGTGGGATCCTTAAACTGTTCTGAAGCAAAATTATCCCTCCTAATCTCCAAATCAGGCATGTCATTTTCTTCCTCAACCGAGTCTACATGGACTTCCCCCCCTGGTATCACCTGGTCAACCTGGGGTTCCATGTCTACCTCATCAGCTTCCCCTGCTAAAACAGAGAACGGAAAGTCTCTAGTAGCCCCAGCCTCCGGTACACCCTCAGACACATTAGTACCGGAATCAGGGGAGCTTCCCTTTGAGCAAGATTGGTTCATAACCTTGTCTGTCTCCCACAATTTCCAAAAATGTGGGAAGTTTCTACCCAAAATGACATCGTGTGATAAAGTGGGAACCAACCCTACGGGGTACCTTAATGTCCCGTAGGCAGTTTTTATTTCCACTTCCGCAATAGAATACTCGCGAGTATCCCCATGTATACATGTAACCCCTACTTTATCATGCACATATTGAGGAGTTTCAACCAACACAGATTTCATCAGGGTAACCTGACTACCAGAATCCAACAATGCATTTACTTGTTTTCCTTCCACAACAACATTACACAGGTGCTTATCATTTCCTGTCTGTGGAAGGGCAGTACACACAATCTGAGCATACATTGACGTACGTCTATTTGTTAAGGCCATATCACACTGCATAGGTTCATCAGTTAGGCTGCAGTCTGCAGCAAAGTGTCCCAGCATATTGCACCTGAAACACCGCACTAACTCTTTATTAGGTCCTCGGCGAGGAGGGGGCCCTCCTGACACATTTTGGTACTCTCTGAGTCTAGCGCTAGTAGATTCTCCACGTTGGAGCATGCTCTTATCAGTTGTAGATCCTTTTTTCCATGCAGGAAGCTTTCCATTGGGAACAGGGGTTCGCTCAACTTATTGAAGGCTGAGTAGCTCCTCAGCAGAAACGTACCTCTCCACCATTTCCACAAGCTGATCAGCAGTTTTTGGCTCTGCATGGCTTACCCATTTGCGCAAAGGTGTCGGTAGAGACCTAAGGAACCGGTCCATCACTACCCTCTCCACGATCTGTGGTCCGGTTAGAGTCTCCGGTTGAAGCCATTTTTTAGTTAGATGAATTAGATCATGCATCTGGGAGCGGGGAGGCTTTTCTGTTATAAACATCCACTGATTAACACGCTGGGCGCGGACTGAGAGCGTGACCCCCAGTCGGGCCAGAATTTCAGCTTTTAGTTTGTCATAATCTTTAGTGGCTACGTGATCCAAACCAAAATAGGCTTTTTGGGGTTCCCCAGATAGAAAGGGGGCCACCAGACCCGCCCACTGCTCTCTAGGTCACTCCTCACGCTCTGCAATCCTCTCAAATGTGGAAAGGTAAGCTTCAACATCATCATTTGTAGTCAACTTTTGCAGATAGTAGCTAGCACGAATAGCACTTGACTTAGCGGTTTCTGTAGGCGGTGCTGCTGCACTCCTTGCAGCTAGCTGCTGCACCACCTCTTTGAGGAGCTCATGATCTTGACGCTGTTCCTCTCTGTTTGCAATCAGCTGTTGTTGCTGGACTCTGGTGGCCTCTTGCTGGGCAGCCGTAGCCTGTACCAGAGCCTTGACAATGTCATCCATATTGACATGCAACAAAACACTTTATAATGATGAATTGCAATTAGGTTTCTAGCCCTTTAAAAAAAAACCAAACAAAAAAAAATAATTTTTTTTTTTTTTTTTTTAATGCCAAAGCATCCTCCACCACATGTAAGTAAACGACTCCAATTTGTGTAGTCTCAGGGGGTTTAGGCAGATTGCAGGGACCAGTTTGGTCTCAGAAACAACAGTTCAGTCAGCAGACCAAGTTTTAAGCTGATAGCATCAGCTTTATTTACATATCCAAAACACAGGAGTACAACAAAAACAAAACATAAAAATAAACCCTAGCCTGTCCGGCTCTAACTAACATACATAGATTCCCTCTCTATGCAATAGAGAGGATCTAGCATCCAGCTCTACAAACAGTATGTTTAAGTTTGGTTACTCACTGTGTCTGGCTCTCTCCTTACTGCAGGCAGGCAGATCCCAGGAAGAGAGAGAGACCAACACTGGAGACACCATATTTAAAGGGTTTCCCCTGAAGCCTAATGAGGCAATTAATTAGCCAGGCTTCTTCAAAAGCCTGGATAGCCTGGTGAATGGAAGTCCCACCCGCTTACTTCCATTCACTCCAGGGCCCCTTTTACCGGCTTTTCCAAAAAGCCAAATGCAGTGAAAGAACACCCTTTCACTGCTGAAATGCTTGCTGCCCTGGAGTTTTAACATATATAAGAGAGAAATCTGGGAGAAATATACACACCTTCTACCTCTAACCCCGCATTTCTCTCACACCCTCTTGAGGAAGAAACAATCTGTAGCCTACGTGATGGTATAAACCATATGGGGCTAAGACAGCACAAAAGGGAGGAGGTGCTCAAGGGTATATAAAACTGGGTTAAAACACTAAAAGCGGAAAAAAGAAAAGGTGGCTTACCAAAATAACGACAGTCACAAATGTCAATAATATTTATTAAGCACAGGCATTTCGTGGGTCTAAGCCCACTTCCCTATATACACATATACAGTGGGTTGCAAAAGTATACGGCCCCCTTGACGGTTTCCACATTTTGTCACATTACTGCCACAAACATGCATCAATATTATTGGAATTCCACGTGAAAGACCAATACAGAGTGGTGTACATGTGAGAAGTGGAACGGAAATCATACATGATTCCAAACATTTTTTACAAATAAATAACTGCAAAGTGGGGTGTGCGTAATTATTCGACCCCCTGAGTCAATACTTTGTAGAACCACCTTTTGCTGCAATTACAACTGCCAGTCTTTTAGGGTATGTCTCTACCAGCTTTGCACATCTAGAGACTGAAATCCTTGCCCATTCTTCTTTGCAAAACAGCTCCAGCTTAGTCAAATTAGATGGACAGCGTTTGTGAACAGCAGTTTTCAGATCTTGCCACAGATTCTCAATTGGATTTAGATCTGGACTTTGACTGGGCCATTCTAACACATAGATATGTTTTGTTTTAAACCATTCCATTGTTGCACTGACTTTATGTTTAGGGTCATTGTCCTGCTGGAAGGTGAACCTCCGCCCCAGTCTCAAGTCTTTTGCAGTCTCCAAGAGATTTTCTTCCAAGTTTGCCCTGTATTTGGCTCCATCCATCTTCCCATCAACTCTGACCAGCTTCCGTGTCCCTGCTGAAGAGATGCACCCCCGAGCATGATGCTGCCACCACCATATTTGACAGTGGGGATGGTGTGTTCAGAGTGATGTGCAGTGTTAGTTTTCTGCCACATATAGCGGTTTTCATTTTGGCCAAAAAGTTCCATTTTGGTCTCATCTGACCAGAGCACCTTCTTCAGCATGGTTGCTGTGTCCCCCACATGGCTTGTGGCAAACTGCAAACGGGACTTCTTATGCTTTCTGTTAGCAATACCTTTCTTCTTGCCACTCTTCCATAAAGGCCAACTTTGCCCAGTGCATAACTAATAGTTGTCCTATGGAAAGAGTCTACCACCTGAGCTGTAGATCTCTGCAGCTCGTCCAGAATCACCATGGGCCTCTTGACTGCATTTCTAATCAGCGCTCTCCTTGTTCGGCCTGTGAGTTTAGGTGGATGGCCTTGTCTTGGTAGGTTTACAGTTGTGCCATACTCCTTCCATTTCTGAATGATCACTTGAACAGTGCTCCGTGGGATGTTCAAGGCTTTGGAAATCTTTTTGTAGCCTAAGCCCGCTTTAAATTTCTCAATAACTTGATCCCTGACCTGTCTTGTGTGTTCTTTGGACTTCACGGTGTTGTTGCTCCCAATATTCTCAGACAACCTCTGAGGCCCTCACAGAGCAGCTGTATTTGTACGGACATTAGATTACACACAGGTGCACTCTATTTAGTCATTAGCACTCATCAGGCAAGGTTTATAGGCAACTGACTGAACTCAGATCAAAGGGGGCCGAATAATTATGCACACACCACTTTGCAGTTATTTATTTGTAAAAAATGTTTGGAATCATGTATGATTTTCATTCCACTTCTCATGTGTACACCACTTTGTGTTGGTCTTTCATGTGGAATTCCAATAAAATTGATTCATGTTTGTGGCAGTAATATGACAAAATGTGGAAAACTTCAAGGGGGCCGAATACTTTTGCAACCCACTGTATCTTCATGTCATCGTATCATACCCGTCACACATTGCTGGAATTACTATTAAAAAGTTATTTCACCTTACAAGTATTATTATGAAGACTTAACATAGGTAAACAGAATACTAAACATACAGTGGGTTGCAAAAGTATTCGGCCCCCTTGAAGTTTTCCACATTTTGTCATATTACTGCCACAAACATGAACCAATTTTATTGGAATTCCACATGAAAGACCAACACAAAGTGGTGTACACATGAGAAGTGGAACGAAAATCATACAGGATTCCAAACATTTTTTACAAATAAATAACTGCAAAGTGGTGTGTGCATAATTATTCGGCCCCCTTTGATCTGAGTTCAGTCAGTTGCCTATAAACATTGCCTGATGAGTGCTAATGACTAAATAGAGTGCACCTGTGTGTAATCTAATGTCCGTACAAATACAGCTGCTCTGTGAGGGCCTCAGAGGTTGTCTAAGAGAATATTGGGAGCAACAACACCGTGAAGTCCAAAGAACACACAAGACAGGTCAGGGATCAAGTTATTGAGAAATTGAAAGCAGGCTTAGGCTACAAAAAGATTTCCAAAGCCTTGAACATCCCACGGAGCACTGTTCAAGCGATCATTCAGTAATGGAAGGAGTATGGCACAACTGTAAACCTACCAAGACAAGGCCATCCACCTAAACTCACAGGCCGAACAAGGAGAGCGCTGATCAGAAATGCAGTCAAGAGGCCCATGGTGATTCTGGACGAGCTGCAGAGATCTACAGCTCAGGTGGGAGACTCTGTATATAGGACAACTATTAGTCATGCACTGTACAAAGTTGGCCTTTATGGAAGAGTGGCAAGAAGAAAGGCATTGTTAACAAAAAGCATAAGAAGTCCCGTTTGCAGTTTGCCACAAGCCATGTGGGGGACACAGCAACCATGTGGAAGAAGGTGCTCTGGTCAGATGAGACCAAAATGGAACTTTTTGGCCAAAATGCAAAACGCTATGTGTGGCGGAAAACTAACACTGCACATCACTCTGAACACACCATGCCCACTGTCAAATATGGTGGTGGCAGCATTATGCTCGGGGGTGCATCTCTTCAGCAGGGACAGGGAAGCTGGTTAGAGTTGATGGGAAGATGGATGGAGCCAAATACAGGGCAAACTTGGAAGAAAACCTCTTGGAGACTGCAAAAGACTTGAGACTGGGGCGGAGGTTCACCTTCCAGCAGGACAATGACCCTAAACATAAAACCAGGACAACAATGGAATGGTTTAAAACAAAACATATCTATGTGTTAGAATGGCCCAGTCAAAGTCCAGATCTAAATCCAATCGAGAATCTGTGGCAAGATCTGAAAACTGCTGTTCACAAACGCTGTCCATCTAATCTGACTGAGCTGGAGCTGTTTTGCAAAGAAGAATTGGCAAGGATTTCAGTCTCTAGATGTGCAAAGCTGGTAGAGACATACCCTAAAAGACTGGCAGCTGTAATTGCAGCAAAAGGTGGTTCTACAAAGTATTGACTCAGGGGGCTGAATAATTACGCACACCCCACTTTGCAGTTATTTATAAAATCTGAGTCTGCGACTGTGGGAATAGCACATAGCGTATCGATAGGAGGTGTCACAAGGACCCTCGTGGCTGACCGCACTTAGCCTTCTAAACGGTGCCAGCGCACAGATCGTGCGAACTCTGGTCGCAGTCAATGCGCAGGAACCGTTAAGAATTAGCCGCAGACAACTCAGAAGGGAGCCTGTGAGACACGGGTGATTACAACGTTACCTACTGGTTCAGAGTAAACTGCCACCACCGCGGTTACTATGGGACCGTGGGGCCCACTAACTGACTGACTAATCCTGCGAATAAAACGGTTAAACACACGATATTCTGTCTAGCCAACAACAAACAAACAGTAGCGTATCTTCAGAGACCCGGGATCATTTCTGTGTGTGCTGATAAGCAGGGTAGCGGAAAGTGAATGACTTGGAGAAAGTCGTTTATTCACGCAATATAAATAATTAATATATACAGACAATTATTAAAAATCACAATTATTAAGACAGTAATAGCCAGTATGAAAAATAAAAGAAGGGAGAAAAATACTTATGGTTTGTGGAAATATGTCCTTTTGTGGGAAAATCGTCAAGTTCAAGCAAAACGGTTTCAAGTTCTTAGAGTTCTTTGTTGCAGAGTAAAGTTCAGCAAGATTTAGAATCCAAACAAAATGGAGGATGTCCTTTGTTTTAGCTCTGGCAATATGGCCACCACTTGTTCCTCATAGTGGCCGTGTGTCCTGAAGATGGTAAAGGGAGGAATTTCTTCTCAGGCAGCTCATTCACTTTTAATGGAGATGAGCTCAGAGGCGGGCTTCCAGAGTCGGCCCCCAGGCCGGACTATGGTAATCACATCTGGGCAGGGGCTTTAGCAAACTCATAATCCTGACAGGTTCCCTAGGCAGACCTGCGCGGCCGGCACACAGATAATAATTACATATTCTCGATCCCCAGAACCTACCGATTAATATGATATCAAACTTGGGCATGTTTGCATGCCCGGTTAAAAAACGGTGGAATTCCCAGCGTTCTGGTTAGGCTAGGGGCCCAAATTTAATATCAAAACACTCACAAGATCCGGACCAGCAGAATGATATAACTTCCACATTTCTCCGATGTATGGTACTTCTAAAACATGCATAAAGATCATAACTCTATGTTTCCCTATCCTGGCTGAATGGTTCCGCTAAGTCTGCCCCCTGCTGGGATTAGCTTCCTTGGCTCTGAAAAGACTCCTGGTTTGTTAATTAACATCTGAGTGTTACCCCTCTGGCTTCATTAGCAAGTCACAGGGCACAGGCTTCATGAAAAGAACTAGGCTAACTATTTCTCTGAAGACAGCAGAGACCCCCAGGCTGGACTGCCTGGTGTCCACAGACATGAGATTCTGATTGGGGCAGCGCAACGACAACCGAGGCAGGAAGTCGGTTGCGGCTGCGTTTTCTGCGCACTGACGGCTCGCCCGTCACACCTCCCCTTTCTGATGCTGTGTAGGGGGTTGTCACCAAGACATCCTCCGTAGCAGCCATTGGCGCTGTTGGGTCTAGTTCCCCCTGACACCGGGACAGCCCATCAGCGTGTTGGTGTCGGCTGCCGGGACGGCGGGGAAACCCATTGGCGCCTGCGGCTCGGTTCACCTGGACGGGTCGCTGTCTGTTACCCTCAGGGTTAACCCGACATGGACCGTTCTGGACAGGGCGTTTGCGCCACTGCAGTCGGACGTGGTGTCTGCCAGGACTGCTGACAACGGGCAGTGGGTTGGTTAGGTCCACAGCCAGCCCACGCAGGGTTCCCCTGCTAAGTGGCTGTGGACCTAAGGGAACCCCGCGGGAATCCCTGGACCTTCCCAGCTCCTGACAGACGGCACATGCTCGGCAGTAGTTTGCTACATCCCTGTTCATCCGGGGCCAATAAAACTGTTTCCGAATACAGGCAAGTGTCTTGCGGACACCTGAGTGCCCTGTCAGAGGATTACCATGTGCAGATTTCAGCACATGTCCCCTGAACGCACTCGGGACCACAAGCCATTTGGTATTCGCATGGGATCCACCTGTAGGGGGCTGCACAGACTCACTGTACAGTCTCCCACCTTCCCAGTACACCTTGAAAGCAGCCCCGTCTGCGAGGGGCTCAGCGGCTCGCTGCCTGAGCACCTCCAGGCTTGGGTCACCTTGTAGTGCGGCTGAGAATACGGCGCTGTCAGTTTCAGCCAACTGGCTCATGTCACACGAGGCCTCATCCCTGCGGTCAGAGGAGGGGGAGGAGGCCGGAACCCCCTCCACCTGTTCTGAGCTCGGGTTCTGAGCAGTGCAGCTGCGCGGTACTGCTAGCACAGGTACACTGTCAGAATGGCACAGACGGGCATTACTCAAATCATCATTGCATGCAGTAATGACATTGACAGGTATAGACATTTTTTCATTACAGACAGGTTGTACAAGAAACTCAGGTACAGTTACAGCATCATCACAACAGACAGCCTGTACATCAAACTCAGGTGCCTTTGAAGCAGGCACTATTGAACCTGGTACCCTTGAACTGGGCACATTCAACCCACCTCCCCCTGGTGCTCCCCCAAGTGTATAAAGTACCTGGTGGTGGGTGGAGAGTCCGTCTCCTTCCGTGAGCGACAAGGCGGTCGTGGCAGGTTCATAGTAGGACACAAGCTTGCCCAAATCAGTCCCCAGCAACACAGGGACTGGGAGATCCTTCATAACCCCAACAACCCGTTCTTGGACTCCTCCCACTCCCCAATCCAGCTTCACTTTTGCGTGGGCTATGTGGAAAAGGGTGCCCTCTACTCCAGTAAGGGCAAGGGATCGGCTGGAGCTGATGCTCTCCTTTGGTACAAGGTGTGAGTGAACTAACGTGATGTCAGCTCCGGTGTCTCGGAATCCGGTGACAACTTTGCCGTTCACTCTAACAAGTTGCTGCTGGTCGGTTCGGTCGCGGATTTCCTTTCCGCGGGCAAACAGGACAAAATCTGATGATCCAGGCTGTGGTTCGCTGGCGGGTTGCCTCTGCTGTGGGTGAGGTGCAGGTGATGCAGATGATCCAGGTGCTGGTGGTGTCTGTCTCCGCTCCGGACAGTCGAATTTCATGTGTCCGGGCTGGCGGCAGTAGTGACAGGTGACCTCTCCAGGCGCTGCAGGCCTGGGTGCAGCAGCTGCGCTGGGTGGCCTCTGTGGCGGACGGCTCACAGGGGCAGGAGGGTCTGCCGAGGTATGGGGCTGACCTCCTCTCCAGCTGGATGGGACAGTTCTGCGGGTATCAACCACCCGGGTAGTTGCAAAAGTCTCAGCAAGGTCTGCAGCGACAGTTGCTAAAGCCGGCCTGCGTTCTAGCACAAACTGGCGTACATCAGCAGGGCAAATGTTCAGAAATTGTTCCAGGACTATCAAGTCCTCCAGGACATCATAAGACCCTTTGGTGAGGCCTAGTGTCCACTGGCGGAGTGTGGTGAGCAAGCTGCTGGCCACATCTCGGTACGAATCAGAAGACTTTTTCTGCCAGGCCCTGAACTTTTTCCGATAGGCTTCTGGCGTCAGCTGGTACTTAGTAATGATAGCGTCTTTTATAGCAGCATAATCATTATCCTTTTCCGCAGGCAATTCTGCGAAAGCATCAAGCGCTTTGTAGCGCAGCAAAGGTGTCAGATGTCTGGCCCACTGGTCTTGGGACAGACGATACTGACGGCATGCTTTTTCGAAAGATCGCAAAAACAAGTCAATGTCTGTGTCTTTCTCGATATTAGCAAATTTAAATTTTGCACTTACGGGTGCTGCAGCTCCTTCAGCAGGGAGGCTGGGCGGTGAACTCCGGCTGGCCTGTTGCACTTTTGCCATGTTTAGCTCATGCTGTCGTTGGCGCTCCCGTTCTCGCTCAGCGGCATCCCTCTCCGCGTGGCGTTCTGCAGCAGCAGCAGCAGCAGCAGCCTTGCGTTCTGCAGATTGGCGTTCCCGCTCCTCGCGGGCTTCCATGTACTGCATGTACTTGTCCAGGTCAGTCTCCATCAGCTTTTGTAATGCCTGCTGCATTACCGGGTCAGCACCCCTGGACAGTCCAGTACTGGCCAGTTCCGGGCGAGTATTTTCAGAAACTTTGGGGTTGGGGCCCACACTGACATTCTCCTGCGTAACTGTTGATGCAGGGCCCTCAGGATGCACAACCTCTGTACGGTCAGGAGTCTCAGTCTCTGGTTCCCCTTGCCTTGAGTCAGATGGGTCAGCGTCTACCTCAGCAGACACATCCAGCTCCTGCAGTTGCTGGGTACCCTATTGAAACAATGCCGTTACCAGGTCCCCTTGTTTCTTGCGGCCGACATCAATGCCTCTCTCTTGGCAAAGATTTTGCAGGTCCGCCAGGCACATTTTCTTGTAGTTCCCGAACATTTCCACGCCAAATAAAATAAAACTTTTGGGGAGGGGTACTGGCTACACAGTCTCTCTGTATATATAAAAAATATATTGCCTTCCAGCTACACCAACGAATTAGTTCGTTTCTCGATAGCGCTAGCGCTATCGCAGATACTTTCAGCACAACACAGGTCCCAACCGCTGCCTAACACTGTCACAAGGACCCTCGTGGCTGACCGCACTTAGCCTTCTAAACGGTGCCAGCGCACAGATCGTGCGAACTCTGGTCGCAGTCAATGCGCAGGAACCGTTAAGAATTAGCCGCAGACAACTCAGAAGGGAGCCTGTGAGACACGGGTGATTACAACGTCACCTACTGGTTCAGAGTAAACTGCCACCACCGCGGTTACTATGGGACCGTGGGGCCCACTAACTGACTGACTAATCCTGCGAATAAAACGGTTAAACACACGATATTCTGTCTAGCCAACAACAAACAAACAGTAGCGTATCTTCAGAGACCCGGGATCATTTCTGTGTGTGCTGATAAGCAGGGTAGCGGAAAGTGAATGACTTGGAGAAAGTCGTTTATTCACGCAATATAAATAATTAATATATACAGACAATTATTAAAAATCACAATTATTAAGACAGTAATAGCCAGTATGAAAAATAAAAGAAGGGAGAAAAATACTTATGGTTTGTGGAAATATGTCCTTTTGTGGGAAAATCGTCAAGTTCAAGCAAAACGGTTTCAAGTTCTTAGAGTTCTTTGTTGCAGAGTAAAGTTCAAGCAAAACGGTTTCAAGTTCTTAGAGTTCTTTGTTGCAGAGTAAAGTTCAGCAAGATTTAGAATCCAAACAAAATGGAGGATGTCCTTTGTTTTAGCTCTGGCAATATGGCCACCACTTGTTCCTCATAGTGGCCGTGTGTCCTGAAGATGGTAAAGGGAGGAATTTCTTCTCAGGCAGCTCATTCACTTTTAATGGAGATGAGCTCAGAGGCGGGCTTCCAGAGTCGGCCCCCAGGCCGGACTATGGTAATCACATCTGGGCAGGGGCTTTAGCAAACTCATAATCCTGACAGGTTCCCTAGGCAGACCTGCGCGGCCGGCACACAGATAATAATTACATATTCTCGATCCCCAGAACCTACCGATTAATATGATATCAAACTTGGGCATGTTTGCATGCCCGGTTAAAAAACGGTGGAATTCCCAGCGTTCTGGTTAGGCTAGGGGCCCAAATTTAATATCAAAACACTCACAAGATCCGGACCAGCAGAATGATATAACTTCCACATTTCTGCGATGTATGGTACTTCTAAAACATGCATAAAGATCATAACTCTATGTTTCCCTATCCTGGCTGAATGGTTCCGCTAAGTCTGCCCCCTGCTGGGATTAGCTTCCTTGGCTCTGAAAAGACTCCTGGTTTGTTAATTAACATCTGAGTGTTACCCCTCTGGCTTCATTAGCAAGTCACAGGGCACAGGCTTCATGAAAAGAACTAGGCTAACTATTTCTCTGAAGACAGCAGAGACCCCCCAGGCTGGACTGCCTGGTGTCCACAGACATGAGATTCTGATTGGGGCAGCGCAACGACAACCGAGGCAGGAAGTCGGTTGCGGCTGCGTTTTCTGCGCACTGACGGCTCGCCCGTCACAGGAGGTAAAAAAATCAGGTTATGATTAGGAAATAAATGAAAATAAAAGTTCTCACTCCCAGCCTTTATGGTCCCATAAAAAGCAATCACCCTAGGTCACTTGGGGGTAAAAGGGGTCCTAAATACAAATGTGCCGGTGGGGTGTTGAAAATGGTAAGTGAGTGAAAGATAATGGAAGTGTGTGTGGAATAGGGGGTGGGGAAAGGATGGGTTGGATGTGGAAAAGACATTGAGGGACAGTGGGTAATGAAGGGGACGGAAGGAGGGGTGCTAAAGAGGGGTATGGGAGGAGGGAGAGGAAGGGAGGGCGGAATGAGAGGAGGCTGGAATACACTGTAGGAGCGAGTGTTTGAAGATTGGAAAGTAGAAATGGAGTGTAATGTAAGGTAAGATTTATCAGTGATGAAGAGGATAACCTCGTCACAATTCCTATCAATATATGGTGTGAGCCTGCCTTTATGAACAATTGGGGAAGCTGTGCCCACTCTGAAAAACCTGCTGGTGATACAATATACATGAGTCATTACATAAACAAAGGCAACCTAGAGAAAGCTCCTGACTTCCAGTTCCTCATTCAGACCTGTTGGACAAAGTATTTACACGAAAGATCCATTTCATTTCTTGTTCACATAGTTATATATAAGGAAGTGGGCTTAGACCCACAAACGCATTGCCTGTGCTTAATAAATATTATTTACATATGTGACTGTTATTGAGGAAAGCCATCTCCCCTTTTTTCGCTTTTAGTGTTTTAAACTCTGTTTAACTGTTTTATATACCCTTTAAAAAATGGATCGAAGGTTTCACTTTAAAGAGGAGCGGTTAGGTATAAAGTCTCAGAGAAAATAAACACATATATCAGTAGCTAAATATTGGCTGTACTTACATTACATATGCATTTCATTGTCCACGTTTGTACTTCACAGAATTTTTATATAGTATTTGCAGAGAATGATGCTCCTGACAGCTCATGGCAGGTTCCATGTTTGTCTGTCTCCTATGAAGCCAATTGTGATGTCATATCCTCCCTGCTTCCTAAGGATTCCACTCACAAAAAAGCTCGTAATGAATAACACTACTGTGCAGTGAATATTAATTAGCCATGTGGCTAGGAACAATAGCGGACTCCTGCAGTGTACTCTGCCCAGAGATTTATCAGTGCTGTGAGCTGGGCTGCATTACATGCTGTTGTAACTTGAGCCTGTAACTTCTCACTAGCAGCCGAGGGGTGGGCCCCAAGAATGCTTTGCTGTATGGTATGCGGCCTCTCGTCCTTTTTAAGGGCTTGGGAATACAGAGCCTTGCTGTCAGCACACATCAAAAGTAAGAGAGATTTTTAACTTCAGTATTGCCTTTTTGGCTTCCTTGTAAACTGTTTAACACAGGAGAATAGAGGTTTAAATTAGCTTTTGCAGCCGGACAGTTACTCTTTAAAAAACAACAAAACAAACAAAAAGTTGGAGTTGCACTTTAAGGATTCGTTTCCCAAAATGGGTGAGATTTAACATTGTTTTCATCCTCTGCTGCATCTTATAAATGCTTTAATTTCAAACAGATCATTCTAAATTCTTCATATTCCTAACACCTTTCTAGTCACACCAGAAAAACACAGATAGTTATTTAACCTCCTTAGCGGTAACCCCTTGCTGGACACTGGGTAAGCCGTGCAGGAGGATTTCTCAGGCCCCGCTGGGCCGATTTGCCTAAATTTTTTAATACACGCAGCTAGCACTTTGCTAGCTGCGTGTTACATTCGATCGCCGCCGTGGCAGGGGGTGCCCCCAGACCCCGTGCTCTGCCTGGCCGATCAGTGCCAGGCAGCGCTGAGGGGTGGATCGGGACTCCCTCTGACGTCACGACGTCGATGGCGACAGGGGAAGCCCTCATGGAAATGACGTTCAGAACGGGATTTCCTGATGGGCCTGATCGCCGGAGGCGATCGAAGAGGGTAGGGGGATGCCGCTGCTCTGCGGCTATCATGTAGCTAGCGCTAGGCTAGCTACATGATTTAAAAAAATTTTTTAAAATAGTGCTGCGCTTCCTCCCTGGTGGATTTAATTGACCACCAGGGAGGTGAATCATAACCTGCAGGTAGCAATAAATAATCCCAGTTGAAAAAGCAGTGTAGACGTTTTATGTGCATCTTCCTGCTCAAAATCGTCTTGGTAGATTGAAGAGAAATGTACTGGGTATTCCAGCTTAATACCCTTCAACCTGAGGGGCTCAATGTGTGCCTCAAACACAACCTATGACCCTATTTCCTCCCCTTATTCAACTCCCCCTGAAGCCTCCTTGATCCCTATATTCACCTAAAATGAAGACCCGGGTCCTAAATCTCCTAGCTTACCATTTATCTAGATCTCTCAATTTTCACATAAAAGGGAGTGCCATAATCTGTAATACTGACATAAGCCTGAATTCCGGGCTATCTTTTTCCCTGAATCCACTCAAATGCACCGGTTAGGCTATATGCACCCTTTACTGGTAGGCCCCGATACTGAATTTCTGTTAAGCTATTCCCTTCTTTTATTATGAGCCTTATTATTAGAACAAACTGGAGATTTTGTGTATTTTTGACTTTTTTATGCTTCCTGTAGAACACTAACTCATAAATCAAATTTTACAGGATGTTCTACTGTCAATTTCTGTATATATTGTATATCATCATTACATTATCAATTCACTATACATGTGGTATAGATATACTTGGATTACAACCATATGTGTACCTTTTTATTCTGACTGCTGGATCACATCATTTATATATACAATATATGTTCTTTATTTTATTTTATTTTTTTTATTAATATTTTGTGGGTTACACTTTTTCCCTGATCCCCCTTAGTTATCTGCCTACTAGCAGTTCTTTCCCCTCTATACCGTCCCCTGGTCCTTCTTTATAATCCCCCGCTATGGCCATTGGCACTTCCTTACACATCCCTTTCCCCGTTGTCCACCCCACCCAAAATGGCCGCTCCCATAGGTGTCTGCCAAAATAGCCGCCGGGAGGCACTTTGTGCTCTATCCCGGAACTCCCGGCCAATGTTTCCTAGTTACAAGGGAAGCAGCCCTGGGACTCGCCCCCGACCTGATACAGGATGACGCTATGCGTCAATACTCATGGTCGCACGCCTGCCGCGGGTCACGTCCCCTGATGACGTAGGCCCGCTCCCCTCCGGCGCGCACATATGTTTTAAATAGGCGCCGCTCTACTAGCAGCGCTGCTGGCGCCCAAGATAGCGACTCTACACCTCAGGTAGGCGTTTGCTCCCTGACCCTGCATTATGTTTTCTGGGGGGGGGGGGGCCTGTTATATGTCCCTTATACCCTCCACTAGCTATCCCGGCTCCTACACTCCTTTTATAAGGGCACACTTGCCCTGCCCTGATGTACTCAGGGATACCCTGAAATCCTATTGATTGGGGCTGTAGTCCCTGCCCCCACTCTTACCACATATCTGTCACTTGCCCCTTCCCTGTGACTTATAATGAATGCCTATGGGCATCTTTGGACCCCACATAGACTACCCCATAGTGGAGCTTTCTATCCCCCAAGTAAAACCCCGTCCTAGTATATCTATGTTTACTTACTGGCCCCCTCTTATATTGTACACGTCCCTCTTCATTAGATACACCCTCTGAGATATAGATGTCTGATACAGACATTGGACATTGTTTATTTATCTTGCCTAAGTACATCGTGTATGCAATCTCTATTTTATGTGTGTATATATATATTAATATATATTTTTATGGATATTCTCAATTTTTATGCACTGTATGAGATCTCTACATTCCCTAATTGTATATGTATCTATGGTTATTAGTGTCTGCTCCTGGGGATCCGAGTACACACTATATTTATTGTTCTTATGGTCGCTACCGGTGTTTACCTACAATCACTGGGGCTTATGGATTATACTCTATTGTTTTATTGCTTTATTCATTATGTTGTTTATTTTAATGGACTATATCCTACTGTTTTATTGCTTTATTGATTATATTGTTTATATTTATATTTATGGTTACTGGTGCTGAGTGTTATGTGTCTATCTTGAACATTGCCATTTGTATTTAAAGGCACATCCAGGCACATCCATAGACCTGAGGAAGCGGCTGTAGCCGAGAAACGCGTTGTCATTTGTGCCCCAATAAAATTTAAGAATTATTTACTACTACCTTACGTGTGAGTTTCACTACTATAAGGTAGGAACAAGAGAACCTTCTTTCCTATTATCATATTACCTACTATTGATATATGTCTACGGGCACCTCCTACCTTCCCCCAATCTCTGCCACCCCTGTATAGGGGAGTGCACACTTGGACATTGTCCAAGTGGCCAATTTTTCATCTGGAGCTGTGACCTAACTTACTAGAAACAAGGCCGAGTGAGGACGGTACTTCCTCACATGTGAGAAGAGTGGTTGCTTTCTCCAGCAACCCAATTTTGTGAGTATATCTCTGTTTTACACACATATCCTGGTGTCCCTTTGATAATACACTAGATCGGGGCTCCCGGTCTCCTTGTGTCTTTTTTGTTTTTTTCACAAGAATCAAGTTGCTTGCCTATACTGCTGCCTCTAATACTTTTAGCCATATATCCTGAACAACCTTATGCAAATCAGACATTATTGTCAGATCTGACAAGATTAACCACATGCTTGTTTCTGGTGTTAATGAAACACTACTGCAGCCAAATAGATCAGCAGGGCTGCCAGTCAAGTGATTGTTTAAAAGCAAACCCGATCCTCCCCATAGAGCAGGTATGTCAAACCGGTCCTACGGGGGCCAGGGTCCTCACACATTTTTGTAACAGCTCAAAGAATTGATTGGTCTGAATTAGGAAAGGTGTAGAACAGGTAGAACACATTCCCCTCTTTCTTAGTCCATCCTAAACACTGGCATAGATCTGGCCCTCCAAGCCTGGAGTTCGACACATGTGCCATAGAGAGACCGGAATTGTGCGGGAAAGCTGTGCCGATCGCTGGAGCCAGGCTGGGTAATGTATAAACGGGGGGGGGGGGGGGGGTTCGGGGGGAATCGCAGGTGATCGGGGGTGTCGGACACCTGTACTAGCTAGCCTAGTGCTAGCTGAATGTTTTGCAGCCATATGATTACATTAACCACTTGATGACCCAGCCTTTACCCCCCCCTTAAGGACCAGCGCTGTTTTTTGTGATCTGTGCTGGGTGGGCTCTGCAGCCCCCAGCACAGATCAGCTGGCACGCAGAGCGATCAGATCGCCCCCCCTTTTTTCCCCCCTATGGGGATGATGTGCAGGGGGGGTCTGATCGCTCCTCCTGGCTGGCATGTTGCGGGGGGGCACCTCAAAGCCCCCCTCCGCGGCGAAATCCCCCCCCCCTCCCTCTCCTACCTGACCCCCCTGGTGATCGGGGCTGCACAGGACGCTATCCGTCCTGTGCAGCCTGTGACAGGATGTCCTCTGTCACATGGCGGCGATCCCCGGCCGCTGATTGGCCGGGGATCGCCGATCTGCCTTACGGCGCTGCTGCGCAGCAGCGCCGTACAATGTAAACAATGTAGACAAATGCCTCCTACGTATACATTTAGTCTGCGAGCCGCAATCAGCGGCTTGCAGGCTATTCACGGAGACCCGCTCCGTGATCTAACAGGAAACGGCCGCTCGCGCGAGCAACCTTTTCTGATTAACTAGGGAGGCACCTGGCGACGCAGATCTGTGTCGCTGGTCCTCCAGCTACCACTTTGCCGCCGCACGGTATGAGTGTGCGGTCGGCAAGTGGTTAATTAAGCATGGGGGACTCCTGAGGCCAGCGAGTGGTATGCCTGACACAGTGTCGGGCATACCACTAAGGAGGTTAATAACCAAGCTGTTTTACTTGTTTTATTTTGCTGCCTAACAGAGTTAATTTCTAGGCATGGAAGTGACAGTTTGTCTTGTCAGTACCTTGGAAATCTAATATAAATATATATATATATATATATATATATATATATATATATATATATATATATATATATATATATATATATATATATATATATATATATATCTATCTATCTATCTATCTATCTATCTATCTATCTATCTATCTATCTATCTATCTATCTATCTATCTATATATATATATATATATATATATATATCTATATCTATATATATATCTTTATATATAGATATAGATATATAAAATCAGATGTGTGTGTATATATAAAATCGGATGTGTGTGTGTATGTATGTATGTATGTGTGTGTGTGTGTGTGTATGTATGTATGTGTGTATGTATGTGCCGCGATCACTCAAAAACGGCTTGACCGATTTGAACAAAACTTGGTATGCAGATTCCTTACTACCTGGGATGATATGTTCTGGGGGTCTCGCGTCCCCCCTGCACACCTGGGCGGAGCTACAAATAGCCAATCAGAAGGCTGCCATTCTCACAGTAATCAAGCCAGAGTCCCCACAATTGGCACAGTTGGTCACTTGGTGACCGAGGTTACAAATTCAGGAGAAGTGGGCGGAGCATAAAACAGCCAATCAAATGTCAGCCATTCATTTTAAATG
The DNA here is from genome assembly GCF_040937935.1 of Hyperolius riggenbachi. NCBI lineage: Eukaryota > Metazoa > Chordata > Amphibia > Anura > Hyperoliidae > Hyperolius > Hyperolius riggenbachi. The sequence goes on from NC_090651.1 coordinate 171,724,374, forward strand.
GGTAAATGTAAACTGTAGCCATTCTTACACTGTTAATCGTGGGGCTCTCAAACTTGGCACACTTGGTCACTGGGTGAATGAGATTAAGATTCAGGAAAGTAGGTGGAGCCTACAACAGCCAAACAAAATTCACCTATTGATTTTCAAGGGGAATATTTAAACTGCTGCCATTCTTGCACTGTTAATGGCAGAGGCTTCAAAATTGCTACAGTCGGTGACTGGGGTTCAAATTCACTAAAGGGGCGGGGCCACAAACAGCTAATCAGATTTTCTTGTTGGATAAACTGCTTCATTCCCACATTTTTGATGCCAGGAACCTGAAAGCTCACAAACTTGGTCATTGAGTGACTGTGTATCCAGGTTACAAAAAGTGGGTGGAGCCAAAAACAAATTTCACTCTGAAAATATAAACTGCAGCCATTCTTACATCATTAATGGCAGGGTTCTCAAACTTTGCACAGTTGGTCACTGGGTGACTGGGATTAATATTCAGGAAAATGGGTGGTGCCTACAACAGCCAATCAAAATTCACCTGTTGATTTTCAAAGGGAATATTTAAACTGCTGCCATTATTACATTGTTAACAGCAGATGCCTTAAACCTGGTACAGTCGGTCACTGGGTGACTGGGGTTCAAATTCAGAAAAGGGCAGAGCCACAAACAGCCAATAAGATTTGTTTAGTTTCAATGGGAATGTACAAATTATTGTTACCAAGGACCCAAAGCTCATAAACTTGGTAATTGAGTGACTGTATGTCAAGGTTAGAAATAGTTTGCGGTGCCATAAACTACTTTATTTACATGGCAAGGTTCTCAAACTTGACACAGTTGCCCACTGGGTGACTGGAATTAATATTCAGAAATGTGAGTGAAGCCTAAAACAGCCAATCAAAATTCACCTATTGATTTTCAAGGGAAATAGTTACATTGCTACCATTCTTACACTGTTAATGGCAGAGGCCTCAAACCCAATACAGTCAGTCATCGGGTGACTAGGGTCCAAATTCACTGAAGGGGGTGGAGCCACAAACAGCCAATCAGATTTGTTAGATTGATTTCAGCCATTATAATTTTGGCAGGGTTCTCATACTTGACAGTTGGTCCCTGAATGACCGAGAGTAATATTCAGGAAAGTAGGTGGAGCCTACAGCAGCTAATCAAAATTCACCTATTGATTTTCAAGGAGAATATTTAGATTGCTGCCATTTATACCCTCTTAATGGCAGAGGCCTCAAATCTGGTACAGTCAGTCAATGGGAGACTGGGGTTTAAATTCTGAAAAGGGGCGGGCCAAAAAAATCCTATTATATTTGTTTAATTTCAATAGGATAATGCAACGTGTATTGATGCCAAAGACCCCAAAGCTCATAAACTTGGTCATTGAGTGACTGTATGTCAAGGTTAGAAATAGTGGGCGGAGCCAAAAACAACTAACTTTTTACATGGGAAAATATAAAGTGCAGCTATTCTTAGACTGTTAATGGCAGGGTTCTCAAACTTGACACAGGTGGTCACTGGGTGACTGGGATTAATATTCATAAAAGTGGATGGAGCCTAAAAAAGCCAATTAAAATTTACCTGTTGATTTTCAAGAGGAATATTAAATTTGCTTCCATTCTTGCACTGTTAATGGCACAAGCCTCAAACCTGGTACAGTTGGTCATTGGGTCACTGGGGTTTAAATTCAGGGGGTGGAGCCACAAACAGCTAATCAGATTTGTTTAATTTCACTGGGAAAATACACATTTTTGATGCCAAGGACTCCAAAGCTCACAAACTTGGTAATTAAGTCACTGTGTGTCCATGTTACAAGACGTGGGCAGAGCAAAACACTAATATCACTGGGAAAATATAAACTGTAACCCTTATTACACTGTTTATGGCAGGGTTCTCAAACTTTGCACAGGTGGTCACTGGATGACTGAGATTAGTATTCAGGGAAGTGGGTGGAGCCCATAATAGCTAATCAAAATTCACCTGTTGATTTTCAAGAGGAATATTTAAATTGCTGCCATTTTTACACTGTTAATAGCAGATGCCTCAAACCTGCTACAGTTGGTTATTGGGTGACGGGGGTTCAAATGCTGGAGAGGGGCACAGCCTCATATAGCCAATCTGATTTGTTTAATTTCTATGGGAATATGCAAATTATTGATGCGAAAGACGCCAACGTTCACAAACTTGGTCCTTGAGTGTTTGTGTGTTAGGGTTAGAAAAAGTAGTCAGCACCAGCCAAATACATACCCGGGCAACGCCAGCTCATCAGCTAGTATAATAATATAATATGATAAGCAAAGTACATCCATAAAAGTTTTACTGGCAGAATACAACTTTTGAGCTCAGGAAAGGGATATAAAAAGGTCAATAATTCATGTATTTTTAGGAGTAGGAGGAGAACTATAATTGTTTATCTCATCAGTTTATTTTCACCTCAGGTTCACTTTAAACACTAACAGCTATAGGCAGTGAACGTAGAGATACATGTGTGACTAGGCCCCAAGAGTGTTTGTGTATTCTAATATTAGTATATAAAAATGGTCAATGCACTGAAGATTTGAATGGTCACACCATAGGCAAAAAAATTAGTCATGTAAATAAATACCTTCATATCATCCAAGTTGTGTGGCAGTCGTGAGGGTTTGGTGGCAACAGCTGCCATGCTGCTGTTCTGTCTTGTTACAGAAGGTGCAGCATGCTTAGTAGTGCTGACTGCAGGCAATGCAAGTACTGCAGATGTGCTACTGATAGCAGCTGTTTGTTGTTTCTCTGGCAGTGACCTAGCGAAAAGAGGAAACATATCTCTTCACTACTAAAGTATAGTATTGTGTGAAGCCTTAGAACAAACTTGAACCGAGATACTCATTTAAGAAGAAGGAAGGCTGTGGATCCAACAGAGCCTTCCCGGTCCTCTTGTTCCACCACTCTCCCCTGTTCAAATTCTGCACCTTCGAAACTCCTTGGAAGGGACGTGAGTGCTTCAGGAAACAGCGTGAGTGCGCACTAGCGTGTGTGTATTCGCTTGTCTTCAAAAGTACATTGGGATGAGTACTTCCGAGGAGTCCCGAAGTCTTTTTCAGACATTGTTGTGCAGTAGTATAGAAGCGCCAGAAGATTAAAAATGCAAAACGCGTTGCATCTATCTGGGGTATGTAAATAAACTATTTGTGTTGAAAAAATTAACAGCATTTTGTGTCTGCCTTGAAGGGAGTAAGTCCACCACTACCTACTTAATTTTAAACCTTTTAATCCAATTTTTAATCTTCTTGATTTTCTTTTCTTAATCCTGAGTGGGGAAAGGTCTAATTCTCCCCACCTGCCTTTACAGTGGTTGCCTGGACGGTAATCCTGGTTTTTGAGTATTAAATTATATTTACACTTTCCCACCCACATATCCAGTACATACTACATTATACTGGGCTCTCAGTGTCTCCTTTTCTATTCAGACATTCTAGTTGGATTACTTCACCGGAGGGACAGAGGTGGAATGTGGGGATGCAGAGAGGACTGGGAAGGATCTGTGAGACCCAGAGCCTTCCCTCTTAAATAAAAATCTAAAGGTGCTCATACATCTAGTGATTTTGAAGGTTATTTTGAAGGCTGATCGACCAAGAGTTCTCTCTCTGATCAGCATGAAATCTTGCAGGAATTGGCCTTGTTATGCCGCCTCGCCCCCTCCAGCCGCTGCCCCCCTAATGTTTTATGTCCCCCCTGGTGCCCAGTGCAGTTTTTTTTTTATTTCACGTAGTGAAGTGTTAAGTGGTAGGTACCAGCAGTCTCAACCAACCAGCACAAATTTCCAGCAGTAGTATACTCAGAGGTGAAGGCCAAATTCCTCCCCCTGCCCCCCCCCCCCCCCAGGGAACCTCTTCCGGGTCGCTGGGATCACTGCATCTGCACTGGCCCGCCTGTGCACGTCCTACAGCGCACGGCCGGGAGCCCTCTGCACATGACATCATGCACAAAGCGCTCTCGGCCACGCGCTGTAGGACACACGCAGCTGGGCCAGCACAGGAGAAGTGATCCCGACTCCCGGAAACCCAACTCCTGAGGGGTCTTTAGGCAAGAAAGGAGGGGGGCAGAGGAGGGCATCAGCACAGCTCTCCTTACATGTCTGCTCCCCCATTTCTCCTCCTTGGTTTGGCTCTGGTATGCTTTAAACTGGACCTGAACTCTTGCACAGGCCTGAAGGAAAACGGAGAAAAATGCATCCTGTATGTATTTAGAGAGTTTAGCTTGTCTAATCTGTGTCTAAGTTGTAAAATGATCCCTCAGCTGTGTCAGCTGACTGCCACGGCAGATAAGCTCATTTGAAAGCACAGGATGTTAACAATATGTCTACTTCCTTGAAAGCAAAAAGTAGACAAACCTCAGATTTTTTGCAGGATTTGTATTAGCAGTAACAAAGAAATGTTTTTCTTTAACCTCCCCGGCGTTCTATTGAGATCGCCAGGGAGGCTGCGGGAGGGTTTTTTTTTTAATTAAAAAAAAACTATTTCATGCAGCCAACTGAAAGTTGGCTGCATGAAAGCCCACTAGAGGGCGCTCCGGAGGCGTTCTTCCGATCGCCTCCGGCGCCCAGAATAAACAAGGAAGGCCGCAATGAGCGGCCTTCCTTGTTTTGCTTAGATCGTCGCCATAGCGACGAGCGGAGTGACGTCATGGACGTCAGCCGACGTCCTGACGTCAGCCGCCTCCGATCCAGCCCTTAGTGCTGGCCGGAACTTTTTGTTCCGGCTACGCTGGGCTCAGGCGGCTGGGGGGACCCTCTTTCGCCGCTGCTCGCGGCGGATCGCCGCAGAGCGGCGGCGATCAGGCAGCACACGCGGCTGGCAAAGTGCCGGCTGCGTGTGCTGCACTTTATTTGAAGCAAATCGGCCCAGCAGGGCCTGAGCGGCAGCCTCCGGCGGTGATGGACGAGCTGAGCTCGTCCATACCGCTCAGGAGGTTAAAGGTTATTATGCTGTTGCGTATCTTTTAGTGCAGAGAAACAGTTCTGAATTCAGGTAGCTTTAAAGCAGATTTCATGGTATGTATACAGTGGGATATAGTACTTTATTAGCTAGGCCTATTTTTAACATAGATTCTGTGGAAACAAGTCAAAAATTTGTTTCAAAAAGACCTTGTACTTTTTGTGAAAATTGATTTTAAATTTAGAGCGCGACACAGAGAGGGACACTGGAGGGCATAGGGAAGGTACAGGGTAAAGAGATGGCACAGTGTTTTGACTTATGGATAGATTCTTACAGATATAGTCCCTATCTCGTTCTTTAAAGTTGATCTGAATTCAGAACATCTTCATTGCTCTAAAAGATAAGCAACAGCAAAATATCCTTTAAACAAAAACATTTCTGATGCAAATACTAAAATAAATCTACACTGTTTCTAATTCCTGATTCATGGAAGCAAACATATTGTTAACAGCCTGTGCTTTCAAACAAGCTTATATGCCATCACTGCCGTTGCAGTCATGTGACACGGGGAGAGATCAAATTATAACTTGTGATTAGACACAAATGAGGGGGAATTAACCACTTGAGGACCACAGGCTTACACCCACCTAGTGACTAGGCCATTTTTTACAATTCTGCACTCTGCAGCTTTAACAGTTTATAGCACCGCCATAAAACTTAGCAGCCAAATGAATCTTGCCTCCATTTCTGCCCGCCAACAGAGCTTTCTGTTGGAGGGGTCTGATTACTGCTGTGATTTGTAGTTTTTTTTTTTAATAAACTGTGCTATTTTTTTTTTTTGCCTCCCACCCTTGCTCCCTCTCCCCAAGATCCAATCACCTCTCATAGGCATCAGCCTATGACAGGGATCTGTTTCCCTGCCACTCTGTGACAGAGCTGTCCGCCGTACAGCGCTGCAGTAGATTGCAGCGCTGTACATGTAAATAAACTTTTTTCTCTAACAACCTGCCAGCCGTAAATGCAAGCTGGCAGGCTGATCACAAAGCTCCACTCCGTTACTCGGCAGGGAACGATTGCGCATGCGCACATTCCCTGCTAATCTCCGCCCCCAGGACTTGACGCCGAAGTCCTAAAGGAGCCACTCTGCGACCATCCATCGGCGTTAGGCGGTCCCAGAGCAGTTAGACTAAACTCTCTAAATACATACAGGGTGCATTTCTCTATGGTTTCCTTCTGTCCTGTTCAAGACTTCATGTCCACTTTAACCGGAGACTACTTGTATTGTGTTTACAGAAGCTAAGTTAGGATGGTCAATAAAAACAAAATGCAAATGATTCCAAGCTAATGCAAATGTTTATGCTAATTTATGTAAATTCATGCAGCTTGAAAATGAACCAATGAAATGCCGCAGCTGTTGCATTTGATTTTACGGTTTTCAAGCTGCATACACTTACATAAACGTAGCATAAAAAACAAAATTGGAAACACCTTGGTAATGCTTGATCTGCTTAGGAGTAATTTGTCCCTTGTAAACTAAGAGTTCATATTTTCAACAATAGCTGCTATGCTTTTATTTTTGCAAAACAAAAAGTGTATGACTGTTGAAACACAAATCATTGAAGCAGAAGTCCATTGTTTTTCTTTTAAATTGTAGATTTGAACAGCATGGGCGTCCGCACGTTGGGCAGCCGTCAGCTGCCCCCCCCTTCCCCTTAGCCGTCCCCGCTGCCTAAGTCAGAGCAGCCAGCCCAGCGTCAGACCTCCAATCAGCCGGCAACCAGTGAGGGCGGGCGCTAGGACCTCGCGGACACCACAATGATATGCGGAAGTAACGTCACTTCCGCATATGCAGCACGGTGTCCACGGGGGTACTGTGCGCTCGCTCTCACTGGTCGCCAATTGATTCTGAGGACTGACACTGGGCTGGCTCCTGGAACTACGGTGAGTGAGGGGCACCTGTCACTACCTAAACTGGGAGGCACCTGTCACTACCTACAGTGGGGGGCACCTGTCACTACCTAAACTGGGGGGCTCATGTCACTACCTAAACTGGGGGACACCTGTCACTACCTAAACTGGGGGGCACCTGCCACTACATACACTGCTCCTGTCACTACCTAAACTGGGGGGGGGGCTCCTGTCACTACCTAAACTGGGGGGCACCTGCCACTACATACACTGCTCCTGTCACTACCTAAACCAGGGGGCACCTGTCACTGCATACACTGGAAAGCACCTGTCACTACCTAAACTGGGGGGCTCCTGTCACTACCTAAACCAGGGGGCACCTGTCACTACCTAAACTGGGGGTCCCTGTCACTACATACACTGGGGGGCACCTGTCATTACCTAAACTGGGGGGATCCTATCACTACCTAAACTAGGGGGCACCTGTCACTACCTAAACTGGGGGGCTCCAGTCACTACCTAAACTAGGGGTCCCTGTCACTACATACACTGGGGGGCACCTGTCACTAAATTGGGGGGTCCCTGTCACTAAACTGGAGGGATCCCTGTCACTGCCTAAACGGGGGGGGGCACCTGTGTCGGAGGTGCTAACAGTCTAATTCCTACTATAGTCCTAGTCTAATGTTCCACCATTGCTAAGTTCATGTCAATTTGGCTCCACCCGTAACCATACCCACACCCTGGTCTATGGCCACGCCCATTTTGTGGCACGCCACACAACTTTCCCCTCTGTATTTCGCTGCATGGCTCCCCCCCCCCCTTATTGCCCCCTCCCCTCCCCTGGAAAATGTTCTGCGGACGCCCATGTTGGACAGTGTAAAAAGGAGTAAATCTTTTGGAGGGTCCCTAGGGCAGATATTTTTCCTCTCTTCCTGACCGTAGACCACCCGTTGGAGCTCTGCTGAAAACTGAAAGTCCTCACAACAAGAAAACAGCATCAGCAATAAAAACTGGTCAGGGATTCTAACTCTACAGGTGGCCACACACCATACAATTTTGGATATTTTGGATACAGGAGCGCTATCATACAAGCGATGTTTGCCGATAACGACCGTCCCAACGAATTGGATCCTTAAGATTTGACTCCATGCAAAGTATCACGAACACTTGACTTCCCAGTCCTGCCCGTCATGTGTACCCACCGGACGGAAGATGGATCGTGGAACGCTCGTCATCAGGGGATGCAGCTGGATCCATCCTCAGTCAGGTGGTATTTAGCTTTAGGGCTAGTTCACAGTGCTTAATTGTCAACTACAGTAACTGCCCATACTATTCTATGGGCCTGTCCACAGCACTGCGATGTAACGGATAGCATTATTCTATCTCCCTGCATATATGCTTTTGATTACACTGGACCTGAACTCAGAACTTCCCCTCTGCAGTAATGTAAAAGATAAGCAACAGCATAATAACCTTTAAAGAAAAACATTTCTTTGTTACAGCTGATACAAATCCTGCAATAAATATGCAATGTGGTAGGCTTAACATCCTGTGCTTGCAAATTAGCTGCTCTACCGAGGCAACAGATTCCTGAGCTGACACAGCTGAAAGATCAAATTACATCTGTTGATTTAGTCACAGATGAGGGGGAATTAGATAAACTCTCTAAATACATGCAGAGTGCATTTCTCTATGCTTCACTTCTGTCTTGTACAAGAGTTCAGGTCCACTATAAAGTCTATGTCCAGTCTCCATTGCAGTTCACGGTCATAATGCGTGCAACTGACCACTGTGAACCTAGCCTATTCCACTTTTTCAAATGTTCCCATTTCTGTCATCCATGTAGAGCTTTTTCCACTTCTTGTATGTACTGAAATTAAGGATATTGTCAGAGGTGGAAACAAAAGACAACAATAAAAATCCAAAAGAGGTACTAACCCCTTATAACACTATCTAAAAGTAAAATATTTGTACATTTCCATGAAATTAGGCTTTTAAAATGTAATGCTATATGAATGCTTACTTTGGAGGGGCTGGGAGGATTGTTTGGTAGTTGTAATGTTGATGCTGCTGTTGATTTAGAATTTGTAGCTGAAGAAAGAGCTGCTGCTGTTGCAAGATTTTGGCGTAAGAAGAGTCCATAGCTGGAGTTCCTTTCTGCTTTTGGTCTGGTGGTATATACTGGTGATATTTTAGCTTCTTCACTTTTGGCTTTGGCTCCTTTCCTTTCTTATTGCGATGTGACTTTTCAGAACATGGTTTTGATTGGCTCTGCTAAAATTTAAAACAAAATCAAATAAATGACATTTCTCAGTTGAAAAATATCAGACTATAACATAAATCGGGAATGAGAAAGATCAATAATCGCTTGCGAGCAACTATGAAAATACTGCTTATTTAAATGTTTTAAGATATTACTACTCTGCATGGTCAAATTGTGTGAAGTATTACTTCATCGCTTAAAATATACGTGAGACGGTTGCCTCTGCTGTCAGCCTTGTGGTATTTCATACAAGGAAGCTTAACAATACCTCTGAGCTGAGGTTGTCCTGTAAGGAGAAATGGACTACACTTTCTCCAAGCAGACATTATTCTCTATCAATATTGTAGTATATACATCCAATACAGAAACAAAACTTCTAGGAATAACAAAAAGCTTCTATGGATGAATAGAAAGGTTAGAGATAAAATGAAGTTGAAAAAGAATGCCTATAAGGTCCTAAAACAGGAGGGGATCAAGGCTGCATTAAACAATTATAAGAAGTGCAATAAAAGTTGTAAAAAAAGAAATTAGGCTGGCAAATATTGAAGCTGAAAATCTAATCGCTAGGGATATCAAATGTAACCCAAAGAAGTTTTTACAAGTACATCAACTCTAAAACAAGAAAGGTTGACTGCATTGGACTCCTAAAGGATGAGGGTGGGAACTCAATGGTGGATGACCAAGGTAAGGCAGAGTTATTAAATGCTTTCTTTGCTTCTGTCTTCACAAGGGAAACATCACTGTTGAAAATTACAGATGCAGAAGAGTCTCAATCTTCAAATTGTAATATTAAATACTTAACACAGGAAGAAGTGAAGGCAAGACTAAATAAATTAAAAATAAACAAAGCACCTGGCCCGGATGGCATGCACCCTAGGGTCCTAAGGGAATTAAGTTCAGTCATAGATAAACCCCTTTATCTTATCTTTTGTGACTCTCTTGCAACTGGCAGAGTCCCAGTAGATTGGCGTACAGCCCACGTTTTCCCATTATTTAAGAAGGGCAAAAAAATCAGATCCAGGAAATTAAAGACAAGTAAGCTTAATGCTGGATACACAGTATGAGATTTTCTGGCCGATTTATTGTCAGATCGATTATTTCCAAAATGTCCGATTTGCTTTTCGATTGATTTCTGTGTGTTTTCCGATCGATTTCCATGCACTTTAATAGGAAATCGATCGGAAAATGCTCGGAAATCGATTGGAAAGCAAAGCGGACATGTTGGAAATAATCGATCTGACAGTTAATCGGCCAGAACATCTCATAGTGTGTACCCAGCATAACATCAGTTGTATGCAAACTATTTGAGGGGTTACTAAGAGATACAGTGGCTTGCAAAAGTATTCGGCCCCCTTGAAGTTTTCCACATTCTGTCATATTACTGCCACAAACATGAATCAATTTTATTGGAATTCCACGTGAAGACCAATACAAAGTGGTGTACATGTGAGAAATGGATCGAAAATCATACATCATTCCAAACATTTTTTACAAATCAATAACTGCAAAGTGGGGTGTGCGTAATTCAGCCCCCTTTAGTCTGAGTGCAGTCAGTTGCCCATAGACATTGCCTGATGAGTGCTAATAACTAAATAGTGTGCACCTGTGTGTAATCTAATGTCAGTACAAATACAGCTGCTCTGTGACAGCCTCAGAGGTTGTCGAAGAGAATATTGGGAGCAACAACACCATGAAAGTCCAAAGAACACACCAGACAGGTTAGGGATAAAGCTATTGAGAAATTTAAAGCAAGCTTAGGCTACAAAAATATTTCCAAAGCCTTGAACATCCCACGGAGCACTGTTCAAGTGATCATTCAGAAATGGATGGAATATGGCACAACTGTAAACCTACCAAGACAAGGCCGTCCACCTAAACTCACAGGCCGAACAAGGAGAGTGCTGATCAGAAATGCAGTCAAGAGGCCCATGGTGACTCTGGACAAGCTGCAGAGATCTACACCTCAGGTGGGGGAATCTGTCCATAGGACAACTATTAGTCATGCACTGCACAAAGTTGGCCTTTATGGAAGAGTGGCAAGAAGAAAGCCATTGTTAACAGAAAAGCATAAGTCTCGTTTACAGTTTGCCACAAGCCATGTGGGGGACACAGCAAACATGTGGAAGAAGGTGCTCTGGTCAGATGAGACCAAAATGGAACTTTTTGGCCAAAATGCAAAGCGCTATGTGTGGTGGAAAACTAACACTGCACATCACTCAGAATGCTCCATCTCGGGGGCATGGCCAGCGGCCGTAGAAGATGGCGCCTTAGAAGCCCAGCTCCGCACCCACCGCTCGCACAAGCCTGCTTCTTCCGCACTGCAGCGGGATCCTAACACAGGCTGGGGCTCAGAACGGCTCGCAGACAACACCCGAATCTAAATGGGAGGCCGGCGCTCTCACAAATCCCGGAATTCTTCCTCTGCACGGCGCACCTTACCCAAGCTTAGCAGGCCAAAGATGGCATCCGGACAGCAACGCAGCAGCTCTCCCGCCCAGGCCTCAGATGATAGCAGCGTGTCAGCCTGCTCCCAGCACACCAGGAAATCAGAAAGACAAGCTCAGGCTGCCAAAGGTACTGGGGAACCCCCAAATAGAGATCAAAAACTTTTGGAACAATTTGAATTAATATTACAGCGTAAGCTGGATGAGACCACTAAAAAGATTACGTCCCAGCTAAAGCGGGAGATACGGCACCTGGGGGCACGTACCAACACCCTTGAACAGCGTATGGATAAGGCTGATGTTGTATAAGCCGCCCATGAAGGGGAGATGGAAACTGTCCAAGCTGATGCGGAATCAGAGGGGTCCCAGAGACTGTCACTGACCTCACTTCTACAATCACAGCTTTATTTCAGGAACTGGACCCTGCTATCCCTATTGATAGACTGGAATTTGACAGGATTCACAGAGCCCTGACACCTTTGAAACCAAACGGCCCTCCCAGAGATATAATTGTTAAACCCCCATTCTATAATACGAAGGAGGCTTTACTGAAAACAGCAAGGGACAAAGGAGAGCTGATGTTCCAAGGTTATGTGTACCAACTGTTCACAGATCTAGCTCCCGCCACGGTTCAGCGTAGGCGAGCTATGAAACCTTTTCTGCAGATCCTGATTGCCCATAAAATAAAATACAGGTGGGGATTCCCCTTTAAACTGCTTTTTACATACCAGGATAAACAGATCGCAGTTTCCACTCTGGAACTTAAGTCTCCCAGCGGGCTCACCAACCCATAGTCAACAGTCTGCCCGATCTACCCCTCTTTGGGAAACTGAAACCCAGACGCACGACCTCCAGGCGCCGTAACAACTCTGAATCGCCCTCCCGACTCTCGGATCCTGGATGAGCTATATTTTAGCACCCTTTCGTGATCGCTGGACACTGATTACCCCAGGCACTTTGAGCCTTGTCCAGTCCCTCAACTAAGAAAGGACTGATATCTCAGCATGACCTGTTGTAACTGCCCTTGCTACTTAGGTCCTAAAAATTATCATCTGAACCTTTTGCTATTTATACCCACATTATTATGTGTTCCAGAGGTCAACCCTTAAGGTTTTATGTTCTTTATATTGGTAGACGTTTTAAGAAGTTCTGATTAATGTTATATTGCCTGGTCTGGGTGCGTGGGATCGGCTCCTGCCGCTTCACAACCGGGTGGGGCTGCGGGAGGGGACCTTGCACGCTACACTTGCTGCCCTTCTCCTTATATATTTTAATCAGTTCATAACAACCTTTAGTGAGTTTAGGCTCTACTCTGCTAACCGGAGTAAGCAGGGCTGCAACACCCCCCGTCTGCTGCGGATTTTGGTTATAATGTTTTCTTTTAAGAATGCTGTGCGAGCGGAGGGGACCACTAGTTCCCCTCCTACCCTTTAGATGGCTTTGCAGATGGTAAAGTCAGGTAGGTTTTCTGGCCCCTCTGTGTCAGTTCGACACAGAGGTAGCCAATCTAAAGTCCTTGTTTGCATCTCCCTGTTTGGCCTCCTTCCAGGGGGATGCGTCCCTCTAACTTCCTTACCTTTCTTTTTACTCCCTTTTTCTTCCCTACCTCTGTCTCTCTTCCTGTGTTCCGATGAGTCCACTGGGATCGGTGGAGTAGCCCAGGATATGACTATGGGTCTCAAAACAGTATATGATCAGATGCTACCTGAGGTAAGATGGCCACAATAACCTTTGCCGACCTTTCTGTAATTTCTCACAATGTTCAGGGCTTTAACGCTCCTCAGAAAAGAACGAAAGCCTTTCACTTTTATAAATCTTGCAAAGCGGACATAGTGTGTCTCCAGGAAAAGGAGATTTTCTGTCTCATCATGCCCCTCTTACCTCAGCTACCATTTCCCCTTGGTATACCATTCCAGGGCACGGGAGAAAGTGAGGGGGGGTCACAATCGCCTTCCGATGAGGTCTATCTTTTAAATGTATTTCCCAAATATCCGACCCGACTGGGAGATATGTGTTACTAGTGGGGGACCTGCATGACTCGCGGGTTACACTCGTGTCATACTACGCCCCTAACAGTTTCCAGGAGCGATTTTTATCACATTTATTGCAAGTTATACAACGTCATAGCGAAGGCACTTTAATTTTATGCGGGGACACAAACTCTGTATTAAACGAAATGTTAGATAGATCTAAGCCCTCTCTTCATAACACTTCTACCCAACCTCCAGGGGCTCCCCGTCCAAATACAATTAGCACTTTATTTCGCTCTCGAGGTTTGATTGATGTGTGGAGAGAACTGAACCCGACAACACAGGATTATACATTCTATTCTAACCCCCATCAGAGTTTTTGTCGGATTGATCACTTCTTTTTACATCAAACAACCTTACCAAACGTAACTAAAGCTAAAATCTTATCTGTGTCATGGTCAGACCGCAGCCCTCTACTGATCCAACTCTCGTCCCTAATCCCTCGGAGGACTAGTTTCCGATGGAGGATGAACGATTCGTTACTCTCAGACGATAGCTCTTTAGAAAAGATTCATTCCTTCCTATTAGAATTTTTAGAGGATAATAGTGAATCAGTGCAATCACCTATCATTCTATGGGAAGCCCTCAAAGTGACTGTCAGGGGCCGTCTTATTGGCTTGGCTTCTTTTAAAAAGAAGCAACGTCAAGAGGAAATACTTGATCTGACACGCAAGTTAGAAGCAGCTGAATCAGCGTGGAAGGCTTCCCCTACTACTAGTTTAAAACAAACCAGAGACCTTCTACGTACGCAACTAGATCTAAAACTATCCAATATGGCTGAAAAACACTTAAGATGGCAGCGTAATAAGTATTACAGATGGGGAAATAAACCCCACACAATGCTAGCTAATAAATTAAAGCACAGAATATATAAGCCTCCAACATTGACGGTTAGAACTGCACAGGGCCGCATTACTTTCGACCCCCATAAGATCACTTCTAGCTTCTATGATTTCTTTAGTAAACTGTATACACAACAGCCCCTCTCTAATAATATAGATATTGATAACTTTCTTGAGACTGTTCATTTACCAGCTATTCCAGCAGAATGGACGGATTTACTGAACAGAAACATTACTTCCGAGGAGGTCATAGAAGCCATTAAATCACTTCGCATTTCTTTTTTTTTTTCCAACAAATTTTTATTGTTTTTTGCACATTAACACCCCAAGTTCACAAAGTAGAAGAATGACATTTTATGGTATATGAACATTCAGAATGGTATGATACATTAATGATATTCAAGCTGTACATAATTACTTCTGAGTGAATACTCTTTTCTTTGTGACCCACCCTCCTCCCCCCTCCCCTTGCCATTTCCGACCATTTGCTTTTCACTGTCTTTCTGTTATATCTAGTTTTCCTAGAGTACCCAATAGATGTTCTGTAAGGTACCACTTAGTGTATTTGAAATGCTCCATCAAATCTCTAATTTCCTGTCGTGTATATGTCATCAAAATAAAAAGCTTCCATTTTTTGAAAAAGGACTTTGTTTTTTTGTCCTTATGAATAATCGCATCCAATTTGTCCAATTGAAATAAATGTGTAAGTTCCTCCTTCACATCCCAGGTTGTTGGTGGACTCTGATAGATCCATTTATTGAAGATTGTTTTCCGGGACGCTATCAGTACTAAATGGGCTAGATTACTTATGCCTTTCGCTACTGAATGAGATTCTCCCCCTGCTTCCAATTTAGGTTCTTCATAGTTGAACAATAATAGCAGGGGGAGCATTTCTAATTGTGTTTTACACATTTGTTTAATATAGAGCAGTATTCCTTTCCAAAAATCAATTATTACTGGACAGGTCCAAATACAATGAAATAAATCCGCATTAGGGTATGCACATTTGGGACAATTTGGTGTGTAATATACCGGGGGAGTCTTGTATTTAATGTTAAAAGCATATTTTGCTTTATGTATTAATTTAAGGTGAGATTCCCTCCAGTTTTCCCCAATTACTAATTTTTGAAATTTCTTGTGGCCTTCTAGGATCTTATTGGGTATATCTTCCCCTGGTATATGTTTGGACCAGTTCGATAAGTTGATAGATGCTTTTCTAGGGGCCGACAGTTTTTGGAGGTCTGTCTGGATCATTGACAGTGATATTTTAGGGACATGCGGTGCTAGAAACTCATCTAAGTTATTCAAGAAGGCTATCTTCTTGAATTGCTCACTCTTGCTTTTTACAAAGGACCTCAGTTGGCCATAATACAGAAAATGCTGTTGTGGAACGCGAAACTTGCATCTCACTTCCGAAAATGTTAACAATTTACCCTTGTTCAGGTCTATCAATTGTCCCAGGCATTTGATCCCCTTTTCCCGCCAGTCAATAAAACCCCCGTGGGCTAAACTTGCTCGAAATTCGGGCAGACCACATAGTGGCATGTATTTGGAAACCGTGTAAGGCTTATTAAAGATTTTACATAGCTCTCTCCAGGTTACTATGGTGTCATTAATTATTTTGCTGCTTCTAACCTTGGGAGGAAGGTGCTTACGAGATGTATGTAACAGGCCAGGAAGTGCCCATGGTTCCGAGAACGAGGACTCAAGCCCATAATTTGAATAAATATTTGATTGATTAAGCCAGTCTCGTATGTGGCGCGTAATGCAAGCCAAATTGTATCTTCTTATATCAGGTATAGCTAGGCCTCCCAGAATTTTGGGTAATTGTAACCTGGAAAGAGCTATTCTTGTCTTCCCCCCCTTCCAGAGAAAGTGGGAAAATGCCTTGTAAAGATCTTTTATATCTGAGTGTTTTAAAAGCACTGGAATTGTCTGCAGAGGGTACAACAATCTACCAAACGACACTGACTTTATTAGTGCTGCCCGCCCCACCAGATTTATAGGTAACTTTTCCCAGTTAGTTAATTGACGTTTAATGTCTGTTATTAGTGGGTAGTAATTTTTTGAATACAAGAGAGCCGGGTCTTTATGGAATTTTACTCCCAGGTAAGTCACCTGTGAACAAACTTTTACCTGAAGATGAGTCAAGTTTTGTGGAGGGGCCTGTGTAGATAGATACATTAGTTCGCATTTTGCGATGTTAATTTTAAATCCGCTTAGGCTGCCAACTTCTTTAACTATTTTTAGTACCTGTTCCAACTGGATCAATGGGTCTTTTAGAAATAGTAAAATGTCGTCCGCAAACATGGCCTGAGAAACTCTGCTTTCCCCAACCTCTATGCCTTGTATATTCGCTTCTAGATAGCGAGTCATGGGTTCCAGGGCTAAATTAAACAACAGGGGGGACAGCGGGCATCCTTGTCTCGTTCCCTTTTCTAACGTAAAGGGTTCTGATAGGAAGCCTGGGGTGAATATGCGGGCCCGCGGATTAGTATGCATAGCGTTAATTAATTTCCTTAAGGGACCCGTGATGTTCATTTTGTCCAGTACCCCCTCAAGCCACTCCCAAGACACGTTGTCGAAAGCTTTTTCAGCATCGATCATTAAGATTGCATAATTTTTGCACGTCTTGGGATAGGCTTTTACATAATCTTGAACTAGGAGCAATTTACGGATGTTGGAAACCGCAGAGCGATTTCTTATGAACCCCACTTGATTGGGACTAACCAATTGAGGTAGTAAGTTAGCCAGTCGGTCTGCCATTATCTTGGATAATATCTTTATATCCTGGTTAATCAGTGATATCGGCCGAAATGAGCCCGGTTGCGTGGTATCTTTCCCCACTTTAGGGAGTAGTTTAATATAGGCCACGTTTGCTGACGCCGGGTATCTTCCTTCTTTTAGTATCTTATTAAACAGCGATAGTAGGTGAGGCACCAGGTCTTGTCGTATCATCTTAAAAAATTCGGGAGACAAGCCGTCTGGACCCGGTGCCTTACCATTAGCTAGACCCTTTATTGTAGTATGGATTTCATTTTCAGTTATTGGAGAGTTCAGCTCTGCTAGATCATCTTCCGAGAGAATTGGAAGAGATATTTTGGCTAGCCAGCTCTGTATCTTTCCCTTGGAGCTAGGTGTAATAGGATCCGCATACAGTTGTTTATAGTAATCCTTAAAAGTAGAATTAATATCTTTGGGATTATGTTGGATCTGGCCCGACGATGTCCTAAGTGAGGTAATAATTGTGTTATGGAATGGAGGTCTCGACATCCTTGACAGTAAGGTGCCCACCTTGTTGCCATGTCTATAGAAATATAAATCTTTGTAGGATTTTAGGTACATATCTCTGGATTTCAATTTGGTTTCCATTTCCCCTTTTGCCTTAAGCCATAGTAATTTTGTCTCGGGGGAGGGTTTATCTAAAAAGTTCTTATGTGCTTTCCGCAGGATATCTACCGACTTCATATAATGGTCATGGGATGTTTTTCGCTTGGATGCTAGGTAACCGATGATTTTTCCCCTTAGGGTAGGTTTAGCTGCTTCCCAGAAAAGGAATATATCTTTCATGTGGGCTCGGTTATCGTCTTTATATTCCCACCACCACTGTTGGAGTAGGCTAGCAAAGCCTTCATCTCCATATAAGAACGTTGGGAATCGCCAGATAATATCGGTCCCTCTAGGGATGGACGGGGAAAACACCATTTGAACAGGTGCATGATCAGAAATCATCAGATCTAGGATATCAATAGATGTGACTTGGGGCATGATATGTTGAGATAGCAGAAAATAGTCTAACCTAGACCAAACATCGTGGGGGCGTGAGTAAAAAGTATACTCCTCTGTGTCTGGATTTAGAGACCTCCAACCATCACATAGCTGGGACATTTGCATATAATCTTGAAACAATAGAGATTTGGTTGCTGTATGGGCACTGGCTCTGTTTTTCTTAGATCTATCTTCACAGAGACTGGCCATAGCATTAAAGTCTCCGCCTTGTATTATTTTATTAGCACCTGTGCTCAAAGTATTGGATAACAAATCCGTAAAAAAAAAAATTTATCCTCCTCATTAGGCCCATAGACACTTGAAATCGACAATTCTTCGCCTGCTAACTGCAATCTGATCCTCACCCATCTCCCATCCCCATCACATTTTTCCTCTAAAATCTTGCCCTGGAGTTGTTTGTGTATCAGTATTAAAACCCCTGCTTTCTTTCCCTTAGCCGGCGAGCCAAACACCTGCCCCACCCAGGATTTTCGCATAAAATTAAATTGATCCCTCGTTAGGTGGCATTCCTGTAGTAGCGCGATGTCAGTTTTTATTTTCTTTAAATGTCGTAATATTATGGATCGTTTGCCCGGTGATCGAAGTCCCTTAACATTCCACGTCGTTATTCTCAAGGCCATTGATCATCAGGTAAAAGAACACTTGACAGCTTTAAAACCTTATACGTGTAGTAATATATGGTCAGAAATGGCAGAAAAAACTCTCCCTCCACCCTTTCCCTCCCCCACCCAAACCTTATCCCCGCAACAAACAGAATGCAATATAGAAACCTTAAGCGTCCCATCATGTCATAATGTGACTCCACTTCTTTCCCGGATGACCTCCTTCAGTCTCCAAAGACGATTTCCCCCCCCCCTACTTATACCGGCTTATAAAATGAACCAAATTTGCACAGAATATAACCAAATTCACTCTATATCTCAAATATAATACATCAGTCATTTGTAAGTGACTTTCTGCTTTGAATTAAGTTCTAATTCCCATGCTTGTATAGCAGCACCCCCTACTGGATCAAATGCGTAATAGAGCATCATGTAAAATCTTGAAAGTTATCCCTCTTCATTATCAGGGATTAATTTTAAGTATGACACGGCTTCCGAAGCTGAAGTGAATATATGATCCTCATTCTTGTCATCTGTGATCCTCATGGTAGCTGGGTACTGTAGGGCAAACTTCCACTTCCTATTAATGCACATCTCGCAAGCCAATTTAAATGACTGCCTTTTTTTGGATACTTCCACCGAATAGTCATTAAACAGACGGACTTTTGCCCCTTGGTAATCCATCGGATGTCCCAGTTCCCTAAAGGCCCGCAGCAGATCCGTCTTTTCGGCAAAATCCAGATACCGTGCTAGCACTAGACGGGGGGGTTTTGAGCTCTGATCAGGGCGGGGTGGTCCGACTCTGTGGGCTCGCTCCACTTTTAAGGCCCTTTTGAAACCTAACATCTTGGGTATGGTAACCATACATAACTCTCGGAGTGCTGTAGCTGATATGTTTTCGGGGACCCCCACTACTCTCAGATTATTCCTGCGCGATCTATTCTCCAGATCCTGTAATTTATCTTTAATGCTTTTGTTCTCTTCCAGGAGCTTGTTGTACCCTGGGCCCCCCTTTGCCATATCATCCTCCAAAGATTGAATTCTGTGCTCTGCATGTGTCAGTCTCTGGGCATGGGCCTGAATGTTGCTGTTGATGGCCTGTATTGATTTATCGAGTGTTGCCTGCAGCGTGGCCTGTAGCTCTGGGGCTAGTTGCCTTGCCACTTCCGTGGCTAATAGTTTATAATCTATTGCCAGCCGCTCTCCCTCACCTGACTGTTGGATTGTCGTTGTCTCCTCTGAGCCCCAGTCTGCCTCCTGCTGTGATGCATTGTCCTCTGAGAGAGACTGAGACTGCGTCATTTTTTCAGGGGAGGCCGCGCCGGCCATCTTTGCCTGCTCTGGGTCCGCCTGCTGTTTCTTCCGTGGGACCGATCTCAGCAGGTACCGCTCCATATGCGGCGGTGTTTGCGGCGACGTGCTCCGGTCTCTTCCCTCTCTGATGTGGGTGAGTCAGGGGTGCTTTATCTGCGCCTCAGCCGTGCAGGGAGGGATCGGCTTGCGGAGCTCTTCTCCTACCCAACCACCATCCGGGCGCCGGAACCGGAAGTCCCACTTCGCATTTCTAAAACGCCAGGCCCAGATGGTTTTTCGGGTCTGTTTTATAAGAAATTTTCAGCTGTCCCGACCCCGGTTCTGGTATCTCTCTTCAATAAATATAAAACAGGCTCCCTCCCCCACCCTAGCTCTCTTCAAGCAGACATTACAATGCTCCCAAAATCAGATCAAAAACCATTAGATCCGACTCAGTTCAGGCCTATCTCGTTGTTAAATATAGAGAACAAATTGCTGGGTAAGGTGTTGGCCACCAGGATTAATCTATTTCTAGCTGAAATCGTGCATAAAGACCAAGTCGGTTTTGTACCTGGCCGCCAGGCTTCAGATGCTATATTGAGGGCAATTCAAGTTATAGAGACGCTCAAAGATAGGAGGGTCCCGGGGCTGTGTCTTACCCTTGATATCTACAAGGCCTTTGACACAGTTTCCTGGAACTACCTATTCAAAGTTCTCACAAAATGGGGCTTAGGGTCTTCCTTTATAGAATGGATCAAGGTTCTGTATTCCAGACCTACAGCTGGTATACATTACTCTGGCTATTCCTCCCCGGTATTTGAAATAGGCAGAGGGACCCGCCAGGGGTGCCCCCTATCGCCTATACTGTTTATTCTAGAAATTGAGCCTTTAGCCCTAGCAATCAGACAAAACCCCTTGATTTCCGGCCTTAAATGTGCGGGAATACAACACAAACTGAATTTATTTGCGGACGATTTGCTATTATTTATAACTCAACCAGATACCTCCATCCCAGAGCTTTTTATACTACTGGAAGACTTTTCTAAAATTTCTGGCCTGGAAATAAATGTCGGAAAATCCAAGGCATTAAATATAACTATCTCCCCAGTCATGTCAGTATTTTAAGTCTAACTTCTCCTTTACCTGGCAAGCTTCTACACTAGAATATCTGGGAATAAACTTAACTTCATCCTATCAGACCTTGTTTTAACACAACTATTACCCCTTAGCTAAGACTTTAACTCATTTACTGCAACAATGGTCCACTTACAACTCTCCTGGTTGGGTCGGATAAACTCTATAAAAATGACCTTGCTGCCAAAGGTTCCTTACTATTTTTTGGATGCTTCCAGTACGTGCCCCCCCCCCCCCACTTTCTTCGAATGCTTCAAGGTAAATTGTTTAACTTTATCTGGGCGGGAACTCGTCCACGAATTCCCAGATTAACATTATATACACATAAGCGAGATGGAGGATTGGGGGTCCCCAACCTAGTTAATTATTATCAAGCAGCCCAATTGGCACACCTGATTGATCTTTATAAAGGCGCACAGATGCTAACCTGGATTATCTTTGATATATTAGCTTCAGCTCCTCAATCGGTCCAAACCCTCATGTGGTTGCATAAATCCCTTCGCCTACACAACCTGAGCAAAATACTACAACATCTCCTGTCTATTTGGGACACGATACGATATTCACGAAAGCTGATGTCCCCAACATTGCCGCTTCTATCATTTATTAATAACCCTAACTTTCCCCCAGGGCATACTAATCCACATAGCTTCAAATGGTGGAGAGATAAGGGTCTAGAGCAAGTGCAATCTCTTGTTGGGAGAGCGGGGATCTTAAGGTGGGAAGACCTTCAAGCAAAATACCAAATCCCTTCAGGGGAATGGTATCGATATATACAATTAAAGCATTGGTTGCAATCCCTCCTTCCAGCCCAAACACAATTCCCTTTAACTCTCACAAGCTTTGAACGTCACTGTGCCCAAAACCCTTTTTCAAAAGGGATAATATCAGTACTATATGCTTCACTCAATGACCCATCTCCATAATTTCGCCACAATTATGTAATAAAGTGGGAATCTGACCTGAAAAATAACAAAACTAAGGAAGAATGGGGAAGAGTTTGGGGTACAGTCCCCAAGCTCTCTCTTAATCTGATGGTGGTTGAATCGGCATATAAAGTTCTACTCCGATGGTACTGGGTACCAGCAAGACTCTCGTATCTGGCAACCCCAGATGCTAACAAGTGCTTTCGGGGATGTGGATCAAAAGGGGACAGGATTCATACTTTTTGGTCATGTTCTATGTTATCTAGATTTTAGGGCAGAATTTTTAGGCTCTTGTCTACTTTATTTGGCAAAACAATCTCCAGAGATCCCTGGTCAGCTTTATTGCATCATAAAATTGACTCCCTTATTAAAACTCAGAATGCTCTAGCTCACTTTATATTTGTCGCAGCCTCTCAGACCATTGCTAAGGCGTGGAGGACTCAATTCGTGTCCTTTGAAGAAGTTAAAAATAGAGTAACGGCCTTTCTGATTCAAGAACAGATGGCTAGTCAGTTGGAAGATAAGGTAAAACAGTTTTCCAAGATATGGGATCCCTGGAGGTTGTTTATTGGCCTGCCCTGAACAACTACTTATTGTGAACTGTCTACTGACCCCGGTGGTCGATCGGATTCTTCTCTCTTTTCTTTCTTTCTTCTTCCCTTCCTTTTTTTTCTTTTTCCTTCCTTTCCCCCTTTAGACCTCCCCCTCCCTTACTTGTTTTATATATATATGGGCTAACCTTATTTTTCAACGAGCAAACGTTATGATTTTAGTCCAACAGAAGCTAGGAGAAATCACGAGATATTAATGACACTTGAGTATAGGTTTGTCTGTTGATATAACATAATACTGAATGTGAATTGCAAGACTACTTGAACCTTCAATGTAATCACTCTCGACATTAGGTGAATTGTCATTATGTCTCTCTGTTTGATGACTTGCATGGACATTGCAACCTTGTCTGTTAAACCTTCTCTTTTGGAAAAACTTCAATAAAAATATTGAAACAGAATGCACTATCTCCACTGTCAAATATGGTGGTGGCAGCATCATGCTCTGGGGGTGCTTCTCTTTAGCAGGGACAGGGAAGCTGGTCAGAGTTGTTGGGAAGATGGATGGAGCCAAATACAGGGCAATCTTGGAAGAAAACCTCTTGGAGTCTGCAAAAGACTTGAGACTGGGGCGGAGGTTCACCTTCCAGCAGGACGATGACCCTAAACATAAAGCCAGGACAACAATGGAATGGTTTAAAACAAAACATATTCATGTGTTAGAATGGCCCAGTCAAAGTCCAGATCTAAATCCAATCGAGAATCTGTGGCAAGATCTGAAAACTGCTGTTCACAAACTCTGTCCATCTAATCTGACTGAGCTGGAGCTCTTTTGCAAAGAAAAATGGGCAAGGATTTCATGCTCTAGATGTGCAAAGCTGGTAGAGACATACCCTAAAAGACTGGCAGCTGTAATTGCAACAAAAGGTGGTTCTACAAAGTGTAGTCTCAGGGGGCTGAATAATTACCCACACCCCACTTTGCAGTTATTGATTTGTAAAAAATGTTTGGAAAACGTATGATTTTCGCTTCACTTCTCACATGTACACCACTTTGTATTGGTCTTTCACATGGAATTCCAATAAAATTGATTCATGTTTGTGGCAGTAATGTGACAAAATGTGGAAAACTTTAAGGGGGCCGAATACTTTTGCAAGCCACTGTACTATACATGACTTCATTTTCTCAGCATCAGCATGGGTTTACTAAAGACAGGTCCTGTTTGGGCATACAGGTCGGATCTCTTACTGAAAAGGTTTCAATGTACGCAGATGACACCTTGCTATACTTGGGAGACCCAGAGGCCTCCTTGCAGTCAGCTCTCAGTATAATAAATACATTTGCAAGGTACTCAGGCCTTAAAGTCAATTGGGGGAAATCTGTTTTGATGCCACTGGATAATTTTGATGTTAGTCTATATCCCAGTCCATTGCAATGGGTTAAACAATTTAAATACTTGGGGATCCAAATCACTACGCAATTAACAGATTTTCATAAACTCAATGCACAACCAGTAGTTGATAAGCTTCAACAAAAAGCCTTAAAGAGAATCTGTACTCTAATATTCTTACACTAAAAAGCATACCATTCTATTCCTTATTTTCTCCTGTGCCCCTCTGTGCTGTTTCTGCCACTCTCTGCTGCAATCCTGGCTTGTAATTAACAGTTTTAGGCAGTGTTTACAAACAAACTAACAAGCTTGTGATAGGTTCACATAAACAGAGTGTGTGAGTCATACAGAGTGTGCAGGGGGCCTGCAGATGGTGTGTATCGCTTCTATCCAATCACAAGCTGCCCTGCACATTCCACACATTCAAGCCTTAGCCCGACAGACACGACAGAGGAAAGGAGATAAGATTTATTACAGAGACAGTGCAATTAGGAAAGGCTGCATTAAGCCAGAGCACATTAGAACAGGCATGGGAACTTATAGGATAGAAGAACTAAGGCTGAAAAATTTGTTACAGATTCTCTTTAATATGGAAAGCTCTCCCTCTATCGTTAATCGGCAGGATTAATATATTTAAGATGATATTCT
Source organism: Hyperolius riggenbachi (assembly GCF_040937935.1). Taxonomy (NCBI): domain Eukaryota; kingdom Metazoa; phylum Chordata; class Amphibia; order Anura; family Hyperoliidae; genus Hyperolius; species Hyperolius riggenbachi. The sequence continues at coordinate 171,749,104 of NC_090651.1, forward strand.
TACCTAAATTTCTTTATATCTTTCGCCAGACGCCTATGCTTATCCCCAAAACCTTCTTTAACCCATTCAGGTTCCGTGGTTTTCACGAGAGAAATGTTCACCTCCCATTCATTAGCCTATAACTTTATCACTACTTATCACAATGAACTGATCTATATCTTGTTTTTTCCGCCACCAATTAGGCTTTCTTTGGGGGGTACATTTTGCTAAGAGCCACTTTACTGTAAACGCATTTTAACAGGAAGAATAAGAAAAAAATGGAAAAATTCATTTCTTCTCAGTTTTCAGCCATTATAGTTTTAAAATAATACATGCCTCCATAATTAAAACTCACGTATTGTATATGCCCATATGTCCCGGTTATTACACCGTTAAAATTATGTCCCTATCACAATTTATGGCGACAATATTTTATTTGGAAATAAAGGTGCTTTTTTTCCATTTTGCATCTATCACTATTAACAAGTTTAAAATAAAAAAAATATAGAAATATTTCATCTTTACATTGATATTTAAAAAGTTTAGACCCTTAGGTAAATATTTACATGTTTTGTTTTTTTTATTGTAATGGTTTTTTTTATTTATAGTAAACATTTTATTTGGGTAGTTTTGGGAGGGTGGGGGGTAAACAATAGATTTATAATGTAAATGTGTGTTGATTTTAACTTATTTTCATTTTCAGGTGTAGTTTTACTTTTTGGCCACAAGATGGCGGCCATGAGTTTGTTTACATGACGTCACTCTAAGCGTAACACACGCTTAGAGTGGCGCATCAGGAAGGGAACGGTCAGAAAAGGCGCAGCTTCCGAGAGAAGCTGTCGCTTTTTCAGCGGGGGAGAGGAATCAGTAATCGGGCTTCATAGCCCGATATATTGATTCCCTGACTACCGAATCCGCGGCCGGGAGTGCGCGTGCACGCGCGCGATCGGCCGCGGGGGCGCGCGGTAGCGCACATGGTTTCTGGACGTAGTTTCTACGTCCAGAAACCAAAATAGGTTAATAAATGACACTCCTTAATCTCTAGTTATATATGGGGAGGTTGCGTACCAAAGGTATCCCTTGCCACTTTACAGCTTCCAGCAGATCAAGGTGGCCTAGCTCTCCCCAATAGGTATCTCTATTACTGTGCTGCTGTTTTAGTTACTATAAGGTGGTGGTTTTCGCAAGATAAATACAATGCTGCGGTTTCGGTGGAGGCGGCCATACTGGGTTCTTATGAGAGGCTCACTTTGTTGGCATTCAGAGGCACCAGGGGGGATCTTAGATGCACAAGCCTCATGTTTACTACAAGTAAAGTATGGAAAGACATGCTTGCTTATACCGGGAATGCTGATAAACGTTCTCCTCATACACCGCTTTGGGACAATCCTTATCTGCTTCACTTCTCACAAATACCAGACCCCGGTCTATGGGCCCGTCAGGGCATAAAAGCCATACAGCATATTACGGGGAATGCAGGACTACTATCTTTTAATGCCCTCAAAAATACTTTTGATTTGCAAAATGTTTTTTAGATATATACAAATCAGACACATGCTTACAATGCCCAATTTAAAGATGGCAGACCAACACTAGTTTCTTGCGATTTAGAACAAACATTAATGGTGGATGACCTAGAAAAATCTCGCTAATATACTTTGCCCTTATGAACAGTACTACTCATAGTCTTGCTAGATGTCAAACTAGGTGGAATGAGGAAGTTCCTGGATTGGATGATAAGGACTGGGAAGAAATTTTAGAGAATTTTGTTTCGGCCAGAGATCGCTTAATACAATTTAAGTTTCTTCATCGTACCTATCTTATGCTGGGAATAGACAGGTCGACCGGCAGCTTGATTAGCCGCCGGATCGACCCCAGCCCCGTCCCCGCTTGTCCGCGCGGATCGATTACCGCTCTTCCCCGCCGGCGCTCTTTATCAGCTCTTTATCAGCTGCTCGATTCCCTGCCATTGTCCGCCGGCAGGGATCGAGTGGGCGAGGGTCGAGCGGCTTGATCAGGCCAGCTGAATATTATCAGCTGGTCGATACAGGGTACAGAAACGTACTGTGTATCCCCATCATTACACCCGTACGTATGCATAAAATCTCCACTTCCAATACCTCTAATTGCCCCAGATGTAATGCTGATCCAGGAACTTTCTTTCACATGTTCTGGGACTGCCCTCATGTGTTTTCCTTTTGGTCTAAGATTAACGACTTAATTAATGAAATTCTGCAAACACAACCGATACTCTCCCCCAGGGTATTTTTACTGGGGCTGCTGGATGATACCCCACCGGGCAAGCACCCCCAATACCTAATTAGATTATGCTTCTATGGCCGTAAAGAAATACTCCACACCTGGAAATCAGAGAAGCCCCCCTCTTTTAATCACTGGAAATACACTATTATGAAAAGCCTACCTTTATATCGTTTCACGTACGAAAGCTGTAATTGCCCTCGTAGATTTGATAAAATATGGGCCCCATGGTATAACAACGTAGAAGCTCTTCCTGCAGGCTCAGAGGACTAAATTACAGTACTAAACTATTTTCTGATTTATACTCTGCAATACCTTTATTAGCTCTGGTCTATGGTGGTAAGCACTGGACTCTCACTCTTTATTCATCTATTCTACTCTATCTCTTCTTCTTTCTCCTTTCTCCTCCCTTTCCTCTTTTCTTCCCTTTCTTAATTTCTCCTAACAGATGGTACAGTCACAGTTATACTGACCAAATTGAGGAACGTACGCCTGTTTGATATGCTTTTGCTATAATCAATAATTTACTACTCTGCTCTTCTGTACGTATTATTATACAAATGTATCTTCATATTGCATAAGATATTTGGGGTTATTGTTCTTGTGAGATTTACCTCTTGTATATTCAGTACGTGTACCACGGTTATTCTCCCTTATCTAATGTTCCTTGAGTACCTGCGTGTACTTGTTTTCTAAAAATCAATAAAACTTGATTTGATGGGAAAAAAAAAAAAAAAAGACAGGTCCTGTTTGACTAACATGCTCAGCTTTTATGAGGTAGTGAACGCTAATGTGGATATTGGGAATGCTGTAGATGTGATATACTTGGACTTTGCTAAGGCCTTCAACACTGTTCCCCACAAAAGTCTGGTGCAAAAGTTGAGCATGCAAGGACTGGGGAAGAGTCTGTGTGCATGAATAGGGAACTGGCTAATGGACAAAAAGCAAAGAGTTGTGGTCAATGGATCACACTCAAAATGGGTAACTGTTAGCAGTGGGGTCCCACAGGGGTCTGTACTGGGTTCAGTGCTCTTCAATTCATTATGTTGGCTATGTAGTAGCTAACATCTTGTTCTTCGAGTTCAGCTCGTTCTTATTATCATTATGTTGGCTATGAAATAGCCAACATACTGTTATTTGAGTTCAGCTCGTTATTATTATTATTGGCGCCCCCCCATTTTCTATACACTCCTCCTCCTACAGTTTTAGGGGTACAAGCGCCAAACTTTCCACACTTATTCGTCTTATAGCGAAGTACGTTGCTTGTGCTTTAAGAAGCGATCCCACCCTCCGGGCCCCTGCGGCGGACCCAGGAAAACCTCTTTTTTCTTATTGACTTTGACATGGAAAAATTTAAAATAGCTGCCACTCGTACAATTTTGAAGCTACACTCCCCATACTCGGACCACATATTGTTGGTGTCATCCCAAATAAAAATATGTATTTTGGGGGGGCACCCCAAAGTAGGCAGAGCTAACAGCGGCCAATGAAAATTTAGCAATTTTCTATATGCTACTCCTCCCAGAGTTTAAGGAGTACAATTATGAAACTTTGCACACTTGTTCGGCTCATACCCGAATAGGTTGCTTGTGCTTTGTTAACCACTTAAGGACCAGGGGTGATTTCGCTGATCTGTGCAGCGTGGGCTCTACAGCCCACAGCACAGATCAGCAAGGAGGCTGGGCGATCAGACTTACCCCCTTTTTTCCCCATTAGGGGGATGTCCTGCTGGGGGGGTCTGATCGCCGCCGGCTCTGTTCGTTCAGCGGGGGGCTCCTTAAAGCCCCCCTCCGCAGCGAATTTCCTCCTCCGTCCCCTTCCGTCCATCCCCTTCCTCCTCTGTCCCCTTCCGTCCATCCCCTTCCTCCTATGGGCAGCGCAGGACGGAGATCCGTCCTGCGCCGCCTAGAGTCAATGCCGGCGAATCAGAATGCGGCGATCCCCGGCCAATCAGAGGCCGGGGATCGCCGATCTACGTCACGGCGCTGCTGCGCAGCAGCGCCGTGTGATGTAAACAGCGGGGAATTCTTCCCCGCATGTTTACATTATGCGTGCGAGCCGCGATCGGCGGCTCGCACACTGTTCACGGAGGCAGTCTCCGTGAACTAGCATGGAAAGGCCGCTCGATCGAGCGGCCATTTCCATGCTATACCACTAACGACCCGCCGACGCCTATCGGCGTTAGGCGGTCGTTAAGTGGTTAAGCAATCCCACCCTCCGTGCCCCTGTGGCGGACCCCCGAAGACCCCATTTTTCCCATAGACTTTAATTGGAAAATTTTAAACTTCTGCCACTCATACAGCTTTGAAGTTAGACTCACCAAACTTGGGTCACTTGGTCATGGGGTGAAGCTGAAAAATTCTGTCACCTTTTGGGGACCCCAAAAAGTGGGCGGAGCCACAACCAGATTATCCCTGTTGACTTCAATGAGAAAATGTAAACAGCTGTAATTCTCACAGTATTACATCAAAGGTCAGCGCAGGTTTTAGAAAGTCATTGTATGTAGGGAATGGTAAATTCTTCACCACAAAATATCAAATGCTCAGAGGTAGGTATCCGCCAAACATCAAAACTAGAAAAGGCTTACCAGCTCCCAACAACCCACATTATAAGGTTGTGAAATGGCTCATGTCACAGATAACGTCCAGGGAACATCAGACGTCGTGAAGATCCAGTGGACATCCGTATGGAGGTAAAGTTTCAGGAATTTATATAGGAAAACAAAAACGGCAATATCTAAGCGTAACCCGTTTATTTAGATAACATTTCTTTAAAAGGCAGTAGACATAAAAACGATAACTCACATACGGGGCCCATAAACAGGGAACCCCAGAAGATTGTTACCCCTGTTACCTTCCCGACCGGTTTCGCAGTCTTGCGTCAGGGGAGAAAAAAAACTTTTTTTTCCGCTCCCCTGATGACGCAAGACTGCGAAACCGGTCGGGAAGGTAACAGGCGGCACCATTGTCTATTGATTTTCGATTGACCATTACATGCGCGCTAATCTTCTGGGGTTCCCTGTTTATGGGCCCCGTATGTGAGTTATCGTTTTTATGTCTACTGCCTTTTAAAGAAATTTTATCTAAATAAACGGGTTACGCTTAGATATTGCCGTTTTTGTTTTCCTATATAAATTCCTGAAACTTTACCTCCATACGGATGTCCACTGGATCTTCACGACGTCTGATGTTCCCTGGACGTTATCTGTGACATGAGCCATTTCACAACCTTATAATGTGGGTTGTTGGGAGCTGGTAAGCCTTTTCTAGTTTTGATGTTTGGCAGATACCTACCTCTGAGCATTTGATATTTTGTGGTGAAGAATTTACCATTCCCTACATACAATGACTTTCTAAAACCTGCGCTGACCTTTCATGTATGCCTGACTTCTGAACTTTTGGACATTGTTCTTCTCAGCGGCGGTTCCATTGTCCCTTGGCGCCGATATATTTGCTACTATATATTAAATTCTCACAGTATTAAAGACAGAGTTCCCAGACTTGGCACAGTGGGTCACCGGGTGACTGGGATTAAAATTAGGGAAGGTGGGCGGAGCCACATACAGCCAATCAGACACATAGCCAACATCCTGTGGTTTCTTCAGAAACGACACGATCGAGTTTATTAATGATCTAGTAGATGCAGTAGAAAGCAATGTTGCCATTTTTGCAGATGATACAAAATTGTGCAGAATCATTAACTCTCAGGAAGATAGTGAAATATTACAACAGGATCTGGATAGGATGGCTATATGGGCACATACATGGCAGATGAAATTAAATGTTGAAAAATGTAAATTCATGAATTTTGCTCATACCAATGGTCTAGCACCATGCAAAATAAATGGAATACAGTTGGAGACATCAAACTTGGAGAAGGACTGAGGAGTACTCATCGACAACAAGTTAAATAATCGTATTCAATGCCAAGCCGCTGCAGCTAAAGCTAATAAAATTTTGGGATGCATTAAAAGGGAAATAAAAACTTGAGATGCTAGCATAATATTGCCTGTTTAACGCTATAGTAAGACTACATCTGGAATATGGAATTCAGTTCTGGGCAGGTTCGTTTTAGAGCAGGTGCAGAGACGAGCAACAAATTTGATACGAGGGATGGAAGGTTTCACTTAGCAAGAAAGGTTAGATAAAACTGGGTTTATTTAGTCTAGAGAAAAGATGCCTTAGAGTGGATCTTATTAACATGTATAAATACATCAGAGGGCAATATAAAAGCTTGGCGGATAAGCTTTTTGTCCCTAGACCTTCTCAAAGGACTAGAGGACATGATCTGTGCATGGAGGAAAATGTTTTAGCCATTTATTTAGGAAAGGGTTCTTTACAGTAAGAGTGATTAAGATGTGGAATGCATTGCCACAGGAAGTAGTTATGGCAAATTCTACACCTGCATTTAAAGGGGGCTTAGATGCTTTACTTGCGTTGAAAGACATCCATGGCTACAATTACTAGGTAATGACCAGTGATGTTGATCCAGGGATTTTATCTGATTGCCATCTGGAGTCGGGAAGGAATTTTTTCCCTTTTGGGAAAAATTTGACCATGCCTTGTAAGGGTTTTTTGCCTTCCTCTGGATCAACAGGGATATGTGAAGGAGCAGGGTGGTGTGCTTTGTTCTCTGGTTGAACTCGATGGACTCAAGTCTTTTTTCAACCCAAATAGCTATGTAACTATGTAAGTATGACATGGTCAGCAATTGCCAAAAAAGATTAGCTGCAGTCACTCCTGCCAGGGAAGGCAAACAAATTACTGAAAGCAAAGGTCCTCGTACTTTTGATCCACATAAATAAATATGTTTGGATCAGTTTACTCGATAAACAGTTCTTGAATATTTGTATTATTGCCCATCAATAATACTTTGAATGCTTTTGGTAGTACTTCAGATAAGATACAAATGTTAAAATTGTACAATCATTAATGGGAACCTTAAGAAATACTTACAATTCATAAACGGTACACCAGCTTAACAGGACCAATTTAAAAGTATTTACAGCAATAATCTATTATACAGCATTGCATACCGTGCTTGATGTTTTATACATGAATGATAACAACACCAAATGCAAGACCTGCATAAAAAAGGAATAATGCATACATTCTTATGACAATTTCTAAAATTGTATGGGGAGAAATAGATTAATTTTCCCACAACTGGGGGGGGGAAAAAAGCAACCTCACTGGTCATTAGTGAGTATAAAGCTATTATGTAGCAGCAATTAACAATTCATTACCTTTATAAGTCCTAAAACGGATCTGTTAGCCTGGACTGAGAGACCACTGCAAATGTTCAACTGTGTGTTCTGTGGCAGTTCAGAAGTCTGAGGTTTTTCAGTAGGTTCTGGGCAAAGCTGGAAATATGTCATACTCTAAAAGGAAATAAAAATAATCAAAGACCTAAAAAAATATAATCATTGCTAATATTAAATTCATTGGACAGATTTGAAGTGCAATGCATGTTCAAACTCGAAAACAAAGCCGTGTCTTGTGCAAGTTCCAAGACCCTGTTCTGCTGACTCATGTATGGTGGAGGCCAGACCATACTTTGGGTCATTACTTCTACAGCACCCAACAGACCACTGCTTAGAAGGAAGGGGGCTCCTCCCTCATGGCAAAGCATGCTGACAGAGTTTTACCCTCTGGCTCTAACAAATGGTAAAAAATGGCAACCATAAGTCCACATGAACTGTGAATTCTGAAATCATATGCAGTCAATCCCTACACTTAAAGGCCCGTACCAACTACGCGATTTTTCAAACGGCTGGCGATCTATCTTCCTGGGATCTATCTTCCTGCCTTGTGAGGTGAGTATTCAGCTTTAGAGTCAGAGATGGCATGTTCAGTAACCTCCTATCCTATCAGAAGAGAAGCCCACAATACCACAAAGGCATCTAGACTTTAAAAGACAACTGTAACGAGAGGGATATAGAGTCTGCCATATTTATTTGTTTTTAAGCAATACCAGTTGCCTGACTATCTTGTTGTTCCTCTGCCTCTAATACTCGTAGCTATAGACGCTAAACAAGCATATTCTGATCAGGCGTTTTTGACATTATTGTCAGATCTGACAAGATAAGCCACATGCTTGTTTCAGTGTTATTCAGACACTACTGCAGTCAAATAGATGAGCAGGGCTGTCAGACAACTGGTATTATTTAAAAGTACATAAATATGGCCTCCATATTCTTCTTAATTCAGTTGTCCTTTAAAAGAAACCTGAAGCGAGAGGTATATGGAGGCTGCCATATTTGTTTCCTTTCAAACAATACCAATTGCCGGGCAGTCCTGCATCAGTAGTTTATGAATCATACCTTAAAGTGAACCCGAGGTGTTTTTGAAGAATGTGATCTGCATACAGAGACTGGATCTGCCTATACAGCCCAGCCTCTGTTGGTATTCCAAACCCCCCTAATGTCCCCCTGCACTCTGCAATCAGACGTAGATCACAGCTGCGCTGTGCGTACTGTGTTTACATCTGTAGTGTCAGTCTCGGCTGCTCCCCTGTCTCCTGCAGAGCTCCGGTCCCTGCCCCCGTCCCTTCCCTCTAATCAGCGGGGAAAGAAGGGAGGCAGGCGGGGACCGGAGTTCTGCAAGAGGCGGGGAGAGCAGCAGACTGACACTACAGAGAAAAACACAGCCTGCTGTGACACGCTGTGTGTTGACAGCACGGCTGTGATTTATGAGGGATTGCAGAGTGCAGGGGGACCTTAGGGGGGTTTGGGATACCAACAAAGGCTGGGCTGTAAAGGCAGATCCAGCCTCTGTATGCAGATCACATTCTTCAAACCCACCTCGGGTTCTCTTTAAGTCAGGAAAAAAAAATGAGTTTTACTCACCTGGGGCTTCTACCAGCCCCCTGCAGCAGTACTGTGTCCTCGCAGCCACTCACTAATCCTCTGGTCCCCCGCTGCCAGCTAGTTTCGTTTTTGCCGACAGGCCTGTCAGGACTGGCCACGCTTAGCTTTTTCCGCATTCCCGACTGCAATTTGCGCTATTGCGGGCCGCAACGCGTACAAAAATACGCGTTGCCGCATATCTATGCATTCGTAATGCAGCAACGCGTATTTTTGTACACGCTACGGCCCGCAATATCGCCAATTACAGTCGGGAATGCGGAAATAGCTACGTGTGGCCAGTCCTGACGGGCCTGTCGGCAAAAACGAAACTAGCTGGCAGCGGGGGACCAGAGGATTAGTGAGTGGCTGTGAGGGCACAGGACTGCTGCAGGGGACTGGTAGAAGTCCCAGGTGAGTAAAACTCATTTTTTTTCCTGGCTTAAAGAGAACCCGAGGTGGGTTTGAAGAATGTGATCTGCATACAGAGGCTGCATCTGCCTTTACAGCCCAGCCTTTGTTGGTATCCCAAACCCCCCTAAGGTCCCCCTGCACTCTGCAATCCCTCATAAATTAAAGAGACACTGAAGCGAAAAAAAATAAAATGATATAGTGGATTGGTTGTGTACTATGAATAATTACTAGAAGATTAGCAGCAAAGAAAATATTCTCATACTTGTATTTTCAGGTATATAGTGTTTTTTCTAACATTGCATCATTCTATAATATGTGCAGATTACACAACACTCAGCATTCAAAATGAGTCTTTCAGAGCAGTCTGTGAACTAATGAACTCTCCTCTGCCAGAGGAAAAGTAAATAGTCCAGGAACAGTTAAGATAATAAAAGTCAGATAACAGCCCTCTCCACGAGTAACTTAGTCGGAGAGCTTAATGGCTTGTTTGCATAGAGATAACAACTGGAGTTTCTCAACTCTTCCTGTACTGGAAACAATTACACTAATGTATCTGATCTTAATGTTTTATTTCTTAGCTGTGCTACACATACAAATCATAATATCATCATTTTTTTATGCTTCAGTGTCTCTTTAAAGAAGCATGCAGATAATCTCATCATATTTTTGTCAGATCACATCTGATCTACCTGCTTATTCAGTGTCTATGGCTAAAAGTATTAGAGGCAGAGGATCAGCAGGGCTGACAGGCAATGTGCATTGTTTGAAAGGAAATAAATATGGCAGCCTCCATATACCGCTCACTTTAGGCTCCCTTTAAAAAACTGCAAACAATGAACTCAGAGCAGAAGTTGAGAGTCTAAAGCTGCCCATTCACACATCAATTTTTACCGATAGATTAGAACAGGATGATCGAATCTGCCAGTTATCAGTGACAGAATGAGCCACATCAGTTGTAGTTTTGATCGTTTTGCGGTAAAAATCCATCAAAATTATGCTAGGATGATACATTTTAATCAATTGTATGTGGCAGGGGAGCAGTGGTAGATCGACAACCCATACAGTTGCACTGTATCAAACAGTGCAATTATGCAGTTTGACAGATTTTCAATAGATTTCATGGTGAAATCTTTTGAAATTCTGTATGCAGTCTATGGGGGGGATATAATCCCTATCAGATTAGAGAGGGATTGATCTGTTTGCCACATTGGGTGGAAATCTAAATGCGTATGGCCACCTAAAGCAAACAACTTTTCCTTAAAATCACATGCATCTTTTATAACACAAACAACAGGCTTTGCAGAGTCCACAAGCATGTTACCAATCTAAACAACAATGCCATTAGATTTCACTATCTCACAGGATGCCTTAACCCATAGGTTCTCAACGTGTGGTACGCGTACCCCAGGGGGTACTTCTGAGGGTTCTAGGGGGTACTCGGGCTTGATTATACTTAACCAAAAATAACAAATTTAGAGTTTTAGAAAATGATAAATCTTATTTAAACAGCACCAAATTAGTATTTTAGCTAATTAAAAGCAATAGTAAATGCTTGGAAATGGTTTAGAACCAATTATAATGTACTACGATTAAATAAATATATTTGTCAAGGGGTACGTGTGATAATGTTTACCATGCTAGGGGGTACTTGGTGAGTACAGGGTTTTAAAAGGGGTACATACCAATAAAATGTTGAGAAACACTGCCTTAACCTACTAAACTCTTTGACAGATGCCTTAACAATGAAGAAATAAAAATTTGGTCTGTATGCTGGATTGGCCATTACCTGGTCTAAAGAATCTGATTAGAGTGGGATAAAATCCCTTAACACGCTACACATAGATTTAAAAAGATTTCACTATAACCTCTATTGAAAATTCGATGAACTACAGTGTTGCATTGTTCAATACAATGCAAAGCTACAGGTCATCAATTTGCTGCTGCAGCAGCTCCTGCGTTCAATTATTTTCTCAATTTTTCACAATTGTGGTCCTTTAAGGGTATATACACCTTTAAAGATAACCCAAGGTGGGTTTTAAGAATGCAATTAGGACACAGAGGCTGGTTCTGCATACTATCACCAGCCTCTGTGTCTGTACTGTGTCCCCCCCCCAGGCCCCCCCTGCGCATGGCTGTCCCCAAGAAAAAAAAATGCTGTGCTAGCAACATGCAACTTGTCGCTAGCAGGCTGTTTACATTTGTGCTGCCTGTCACCGCTGCTCCCCCGCCTCCTCTATAGCACCGCTCCCCACCTGCGTCCCTTCCCCCCAATCAGCTTACAGAGCGGGGGAGGGAAGGGACACAGGCGGCGGAGCCGCACTATAGAGGATGTGGGCAGCACAAAGGTAAACAGCCTTCTAGCGACAAGGTGCATGTCGCTAGCACGGCCGGGTTTTTTTTCTGAGGGACAGCAGAGCGCAGGGGGGACACAGTACAGACACATAGCCTAGTGATATTATGCAGAACCAGCCTCTGTGTCCTAACAGCATTCTTAAAACCCATCTCGGGTTCTCTTTAAAAAAGGCCATTTGGGTTCTTCCATTTGTCAGTATGATACAATACAATATCATTTATAAAGCACTCCCCCCCCCCCCCCCCCCCCGCATAAGACTCAATGCACATAGATACAGTAGCAAGAAAAAGTATGTGAACCCTTTGGAATGGTTTTATTATTTTCTTATAAATTGTTGATTTTCTAGCTAAGTTGTTAATAACCGTTTCTTCCTTTTAGGAGTAGCTAGTTGGAGACTGTCTGCTCCATTCAACCAGACATTTGTGGCAGTGAATTTACCCGATTACCAGCGCGAAATCGATATTTTTAGTTTACTGATTGTACATACAATAGTGATTGTACATGTATGGGCACCTCCAACCAATCTTAACCGTTTACTACACACACAGTGAATTTGCCTCTAGAAGTCTCTAGTGCATGAGACCTGCATGGCAACAGTGGCCTAGTAATACGGGATTGGTGAGGGATTGTCCCATTACATATTGTCGACAGCTGCGCGATCAATCCTTATCGTCAGTCTGCTCACCGTACTTCCTGTGTATGCTAACAGGAGCTAATTAGATGGGATTGGCACACTGTCGCATTAACCTTCTTCTCCTGACGATCCAGCAACCAGTCTTTGTTGTCCGTCTGCTCACCGTACTTCCTGCGTACGCTAGCGGGAGCAGATTAGACAGGATCGCGGGGCTGGATTGTCACAATGTACCGCACATTCCTGGAACTAAAAAAAAAGACCTAAAGAAACTTGCACAGCTAGACAGCGACATCTTTTTCTTGACTACATGCAAAAAGGAGAACCTTGTACCACAAGGACTGAGGATACAGAATCCCACTCTACATACATACAATAGCAGGTTTGCAGAACAAATCTGCAGGAGGAGCTCAGAGAGTACGAAACAACCTAATAAAAATCTGCAATAACCTGAAGAGGATTGAGAAGGACCATATACAAAGTCTGAAATCATCTTGAACTGATGACCCCACAGGAGCATGGGAACAGCTACAGACCTTTTATAGGAAATTGCAGAGGATCTTAATTAAAAAAAAAGAAGAAAAAACTTCAGAGACTCAGAATAGAGTGGACACCTGGATACAGAAGCAGCAGAGAAAGAGCAACCCACAGGTGTCACTAACCTTTCCTCTTATCAGGCCACTGAAGCTGAAATGGCAGTACTGTCCAAGGCCTGTCATTTTGCCCTGCAAAGCCCGTAGACAAGATGGCACTCTGTGGTGATATGGAACAATTATTCAGGAAGCTACGACTCAAGGAACCCTACTTTGACAAGGAATCTTGCAACACTACTGACAATGAGCCAACACACACCAGATCCACAAAAAAACGCGGATGGACCCCTAGAGCTGGAAAACATCTTACCCTGGACAAATACATCAACAAATTTAGATGCTGCATCTCTGACAGGGTTCTGAATAAAAGAAAAACACTGGCTCAAAACATAACATTGCAAGAGCGACAGGCTATCACATCCCTTAAAGAGAATCTGTATTGTTAAAATCGCACAAAAGTAAACATACCAGTGCGTTAGGGGACATCTCCTATTACCCTCTGTCACAATTTCGCTGCTCCCCGCCGCATTAAAAGTGGTTAAAAACAGTTTTAAAAAGTTTGTTTATAAACAAACAAAATGGCCACCAAAACAGGAAGTAGGTTGATGTACAGTATGTCCACACATAGAAAATACATCCATACACAAGCAGGCTGTATACAGCCTTCCTTTTTAATCTCAAGAGATCATTTGTGTGTTTCTTTCCCCCTGCAGCTATCTTCCACTGAAGTGTCAGGCTGTTTCTTCCTGCAGAGTGCATACAGCTCTGCCTGTATGTAATTCCTAAGTATGTGAAAGCCCAGCCAGCTCAGAGGAGGATTTATCCAGCTTGTAAAAGATAATAGAGCAGAGAGAAGCTGTACTAATCTAAATAGCACACAGGCAGTGTGCATAGAGGGGCCTGGAGGGGGGAGATGCATCACAGAACCACAACACTGAAGAACTTGGCAGCCTTCCAGACACAGGCCAACAAGTCTGACAGGAGAGAGATAAGTTGATTTATTACAGAGATGGTGATAGTAGAACGTGCTGCAGTAAGCCAAAACACATTAGAATAGCTTTTGAAACTTGTAGGATGGAAGAAAACCGGATGAAATTTTTGTTACGGAGTCTCTTTAAGGAGAATAAGGATATTATTATTAAACCAGCGGATAAAGGGGGTGCCATAGTCATCATGAACACCAGTGACTACATCCAGGAGGCACAAAGACAGTTGTCCAACACCATGCACTATGCCAAATTACAGGAGGACCCAACAAAAAGGTACAGGATGGCACTCAATAGGATGGTAAATAAATTGCCCACGAACACCAGGCTTCATGTACAGACCCTTATCCCTGAAAAGCCGAAAACAGCCTGCTTTTACATGCTTCCCAAAATCCACAAAGAGGGGAACCCAGGCAGGCCCATAATCTCAGGGAATGGAACTCTCACAGGGAATACCCTCAGGGTGGTTGGAAAACATTTTCAAACCTTTAGTCTGTAAAAGACCAAGCTACATACAGGATACGACACACCTCCTGAACCAACTGGCAGCCATCGGCCCAGTGCCTGGAGGCACCATTCTTGCCACTATGGATGTAGAGTCTCTGTACACCAACATTCCCCATAATGATGGTATTGCGGCCTGTCGCAAATATCTTCAAGGTTTGGGCACACCTATAAAGCCAATTGCTGGACTGATGAGATTTGTTCTCACCCACAGTTATTTCACTTTTGGAGAGGACCTCTATTTACAGCAAATGGGAGTGGCAATGAGCTCACGGTTTGTACCGCAGTACGCAAATCTCTTCATGGCAAAGATTGAAGAAGAATACCTGGATACGTGTCATATAAAACCCATGGCCTACTTCCGCTTTATAGACGATATCTTGATCATCTGGTCTGCAAGTGAGGAGGATCTTATCCAATTTCACAGGAACGTCAATGCCTTTCATCCCACAATCAAACTGAAACTGAGCTACTCTCACAGGGAGATTAACTTTCTTGACACCATCATATACATCAGAGAGAACAGCCTACAAATGTCCATGTACTGCAAACCGACGGATCGTCCCACATACCTCAGGTATGAGGTTTCCACCCCAAACATATAAAGAATTCCATAATTTACAGCCAGGCAATAAGATGCAATCGGATCTGTTCTGACAGGGATGACAGGGAGAAACACCTGGGTTACCTGAAGAAGAATTTAATTAAACAGGGATACAACCCTCTAATGGCTGAGACCCAAATCAAGAAAGCTAACAACATCCCTAGGACTCAGCTCCTGGAGAACAAGCAGAACCAGGAAGAGAGCAGTGTCCCACTGGTGGTCACCTACAACCCATGCCTAGAAATCTTAAGAAAGATTGCAAAAGAACTTCATCCTGTTCTACACAAGGATAAGATACTGAAAAAGATATTTCCTGAACCTCCCCTCCTAGCGTTCCGACAGCCGGAGAACAGAATGGAACATTACCCTGCCGAAGAAAAAAGTGTGGGACCTGTAAACACATCCATTCCACAGACAGGATACTAATACCAGGTACACAACAGGAATACAAAGTACAAGGTACCTTTTCCTGCGACTCATCTAATGTGGTATACTGATCATGTGTGCAAAATGCCCCAAAGGAATTTATGTGAGAGAAACAAGTCAACCACTGCGTGATCGCATGACACACCACAGGTTTACTATTAACAGCAGAAAAAAAGGTTTACAAAATATACTGATCTACCAATACCAACACACTTTTGTTTACCTGGACACAGTTTACACAGTTTTCGCGTCACTGTATTAATGGGTGGCTTCAAATCGGAAAACATGAGACTAACACAAGAAACAAAAGTTTATACATTGGTTCAAAACTGTAGAAGATGGTTTAAACATCAAGGACAAGGAATTTTTCTATCTTTTCATTCATTCTTTGTGCCATATGCTGTGTAAGATGGTGTTTACTGGCACTATTCATTTCATTTGCTTTCATGTGCTGGTTTCAAATGCCACAATTCTCTTTAGCTTAGAATTAATGGTGCATGTAACCAGCCCAGTTACAATTTGAACTCGGAATTTACGATTTCTCCCCATCACCCATCACAGTCTACTTTATGTTATGTTGAGGGAACTTTTGATCTTATCAATTTAGCCAGGATGCCTGGGAAAGCTTCCTGAGTAACATTTGGAATGATAGGAGGCGCCCAATTGGAGAATTTGTGTGATTAAAACGAGAATAAACTCAATGTCTAGAGACACTTATTCTCTATAGATTAGAATATAGTCGAAACGAGATTGAATATGATTTCATTTATTAAATGCGAACAGCACTGTGACAACGCGTTTCTCGGCGTAAGCTGCTTCCTCAGGTCAAGTAAGTGCCTTAAAATAAAACAGGGAGTGGTGCTCAGTTCACCCAATGCAATTTCAATTAAAAAGCATATCTAAGTCTTCGGACATCATCAATGTTCTATAAAATAAATATGTATGTATATACAGGGTTTCTCTACTCATATTGCATACCAATTAAATATACAATCGACTATGTATCAAACAAATATATAGTTCGACAATAAAGACAAATATATAGTTTGACAATATAAATCTAAATAAATATATGTGAAATATAAAATATGAAATATAAAGAAAAAAATAAAATAAAAAATAAACAAACTTTTATATAAAAGTATAATGTACGGTAAGACATAAAATTATTATATTCAGTACAGGTATATATAATCAACTCATATAATGTGCTGGCAACAAGCCTATATGGAGGTAATATGTGGAGCTCCTGTAGTGGTGAACTAGTGTCAGCATAAGGAATAGTGCTGAGAGATGTATCTGCTGTCACTGTTGTAATGTTGTGGACTGTAAGGAGCTGCTAATATTACTAATGTGCCAAAACAAGGTGGTCTTATGGCGTGGTGAAGAAAGGCTGGACCTGCAAAGTGGCTGGGCAGTCAAAAGATATGACCAGAGAGGGTAGGGAGCTGCAGTGTGGGAAGCTGGGTCATGAGCTGCTTGTGGCCCGTGTGTAAGCTGGTGACATGCTGCGGGCCTCAGATGGACCTGGGAGCTGCTGAGCTAGCGAGTATAACGCTGTAGCAGTAATGAGGACCCACTGAGGCTAAGGGACGTGTGGGAAGGGAAGGTGGACAAGTAGGGAGGAATGGGGTGGTTAACTTACTGGCAATTCGAGCGAGCGATGTGCAGGCGCGCCTGTATCACCCGGCTGCGCTGTGCGGAGTGATTTAAAATGTGCCGGGCGTGAGGAGGGAGGGGCAGGGTAAAGGTGACGTCGATGACGTCAGCCCGACTGGGAGGGAAGCTCCCAGGTCTCCAGTATGGTAGCGTCCGCGTGTGGCCCGATGACGTGGGAGAGGCGGAAGAAAGTCCGCCGTAAGCAGGCGCTGAGGGGTAAAGCGGGCGGAATGATGTCAGCGGCCATCTTGTCATGGCCTGGATGGCAACGAATAACAGTGCGCATAGGGGAATAGGAGATGCGGAAGGTGACCGACTAGAGGGGTAAGATGGCGGCGGCCATCTTGTCGTGGCCTGAATGGCAGCAAATGTCAGTGCGCAACGGGGAATGGGAGGGGCGGAGGTGGCCAACTAGGGGTGGGCGGAGACCAGCCGAGGGATGGCGGCGGCCATCTTGTAAAGGGCCTGTCGGAGGCCGAATTGGCAATATCAGGAATCAGGAATTCTTTATTCGCCAAGCATGACTGGGTCATGCCCGGAATTGGTTTTGGCACAGTACATATAGCTCAGGAAGAGACAACGATAGGTAGCATAGAGCAGAAGATCAGAGTTAACACTACACTTACATACACAGAGGAGAAGCAATTACATTTACATTACAGGATCGTCTAAAAAAATTAGCATATTGTGATAAAGTTCATTATTTTCTGTAATGTACTGATACACATTAGACGTTCATATATTTTAGATTCAAATACACACAACTGAAGTAGTTCAAGCCTTTTATTGTTTTAATATTGATGATTTTGGCATACAGCTCATGAAAACCCAAAATTCCTATATCAAAAAATTAGCATATTTCATCCGACCAATAAAAGAAAAGTGTTTTTAAAACAAAAAAAAGTCAACCTTCAAATAATTATGTTCAGTTATGCACTCAATCCTTGGTCGGGAATCCTTTTGCAGAAATGACTGCTTCAATGCGGCGTGGCATGGAGGCAATCAGCCTGTGGCACTGCTCAGGCGTTATGGAGACCCAGGATGCTTCGATAGCGGCCTTAAGCTTATCCAGATTTTTGGGTCTTGCGTCTCTCAACTTTCTCTTCACAATATCCCCCAGATTCTCTATGGGGTTCAGGTCAGGAGAGTTGGCAGGCCAATTGAGCACAGTAGTACCATGGTCAGTAAACCATTTACCAGTGGTTTTGGCACTGTGAGCAGGTGCCAGGTCGTGCTGAAAAATGAAATCTTCATCTCCATAAAGCTTTTCAGCAGATGGAAGCATGAAGTGCTCCAAAATCTCCTGATAGCTTACTGCATTGACCCTGCCCTTGATAAAACACAGTGGACCAACACCAGCAGCTGACATGGCACCCCAGACCATCACTGACTGTGGTTACTTGACACTGGACTTCAGGCATTTTGGCATTTCCCTCTCCCCAGTCTTCCTCCAGACTCTGGCACCTTGATTTCCAAATGACATGTAAAAGTTGCTTTAATCCGAAAAAAGTACTTTGGACCACTGAGCAACAGTCCAGTGTTGCTTCTCTGTAGCCCAGGTCAGGCGCTTCTGCCGCTGTTTCTGGTTCAAAAGTGGGTTCATGCTTCCATCTGCTGAAAAGCTTTATGGAGGTGAAGATTTCATTTTTCAGCATGACCTGGCACCTGCTCACAGTGCCAAAACCACTGGTAAATGGTTTACTGACCATGGTATTACTGTGCTCAATTGGCCTGCCAACTCTCCTGACCCGAACCCCATAGAGAATCTGTGGGATATTGTGAAGAGAAAGTTGAGAGATGCAAGATCCAACACTCTGGATGAGCTTAAGGCCGCTATTGAAGCATCCTGGGCCTCCATAACACCTGAGCAGTGCCACAGGCTGATTGCCTCCATGCCACGCTGCATTGAAGCAGTCATTTCTGCAAAAGGATTCCCAACCAAGTATTGAGTGCATAACTGAACATAATTATTTGAAGGTTGACTTTTTTTGTTTTAAAAACACTTTTCTTTTATAGTTCAGATGAAATATGCTAATTTTTTGATATAGGAAATTTGGGTTTTCATGAGCTGTATGCCAAAATCATCAATATTAAAACAATAAAAGGCTTGAACTACTTCAGTTGTGTGTATTTGAATCTAAAATATATGAAAGTCTAATGTTTATCAGTACATTACAGAAAATAATGAACTTTATCACAATATGTTAATTTTTTGAGAAGATCCTGTATATCGCACTTAACATTTACGTTACATTATATTAGCAGCAATTGGCATCACCCGTAACAGTACTGAAAAAGTTCTAGAATGTTGTCAATTTGATTTGTGTGCTGATGGGAGTATGTGGAGAGAGTTAAGGAGGCTGACGGCCGAGGGAAAGAAAGAGTTGCTGTGTCTGGCAGTCCTTGTGGAGATGGCCCAAAGTCTCCGTCCTAGTGGGAGCTGGCAGAAGTAGCAATGGCCCGGGTGAGCAGGATCGTTAGCGATCCTCAGCGCCCTCGATCTCAGCCTTCTCCTGTGTAAGAGGTCTAGTGAGGGGAGAGGTCTTCCAATAACCCGCTCCGCTGCCCTGATGACCCTCTGAAGTGTGAGCCTATCGCTGGCGGTGGCGCCGGTGTACCAGACCAGGATGGAAGAGCACTCGATCGATTCAATGGTGGCGGAGTAGAAGCTGATCAGAATCTCTGGGGCCATGCCAAACTTCCTTAGCTGGCGAAGGAAGTAGACTCTTTGCTGGGCTTTCCTTTAGATGGCAGTGATGTTACGTCTCCAGCTAACGTCACTGGAGATGGTAGTGCCCAGGACACGGGCACAAGGCACTCTAGCCACTTCTGAACCATCAATGTGAATTGGTGGTGGGGTGGGAGTGGATTTCCTGAAGTCGATGATTAGCTCTACAGTTTTTGTGGTGTTGAGCACTAGCTTGTTCTCCTTGCACCATTGGGAGATTCTTTCCACCTGCTGACAGTACTCCTGGATGTTGTCCTTGGTGACGAAACTGACGATGGTGGTGTCGTCGGCGAACTTGATGACCTTGACTGAGTCTGCCTTGGATCTGCAACTGTTTGTGTAGAGGGAGAACAGTAGAGGAGACAAGACACAGCCTTGAGAGGCACCTGTGTTCGTGGTCATGGTTTGTGAATAGATATCACCCAGCCTGACAGTTTGGGTCCTGTTGGTGAGAAAGTCTGTGATCCAGAGGCGTAGGCTTGGGTGAACACCAAGTGTGGCTAGTCCTTCTTGTAGGATGTGTGGACAAATAGTGTTAAATGCCGAGCTAAAGTCCAGGAGTAGTATTCTGGCATACGTGTCCGGTCTGTCAAGATGGTCATGGACTCCAGGCAGATGTTTATAGCATCATCAGTGGACCTGTTTGCCCTATACGCGAACTGGTGGGGGTCTAGAAGGGGCAAGGTGGAGATCTTGAGGTTGGCTAGGACCACTCGCTCTAGAGTTTTCGTTATGATGGACGTAAGGTCTACCGGCCTGTAGTTGTTCAGGTCAGAGACTCCATGTTTCTTAGGGACAGGTATGATGGTCGACCTCAGGAAGCAACTGGGGACTATTCCTTCACTTAGTGATTTGGCGAAAATGGCGGAGAGGATGGGAGCGAGTTGCCTGGAGCAGGTTTTCAGGCAGGCTGGAGAAACGCCGTCCGGTCCAGGGGCTTTCCTGGTGTTAAGCCTTGACAGGAGTAGCCATACATCAGCTTCGCTCACCTCTAGAGAAGGGGCTTGGCTCATGATGTTCACCTCGAGGTGAGGGGGTGGATTGGGCAGTTCCAGATGTGCCCTTGGTTCTTCCGGCCTCCTAAACCTGCAGTAGAACCTGCTGAGTTCTTCGGCTAGCCCCGGACTGGGAGGAGTATGTTGGGGGGGGGGGGCTTATAGTTGGTGGCAGCCCTAAGCCCCTTCCACACAGCTTGTGTGTCATTTGAGCGCAGGTTTTGTTCCATCCTCTCAGCATAGACCCTTTTGGCAGCCCTCAGTTCTCGATTAAGGTCGTTCCTCGTCTTCCTGTAGTCCTCCTGGTTGCCGGTCTTGTGTGCAATTTCCTTTCGCCTTCGCAGCTGCCGTAGCTTGTTAGTGAACCACGGCTTGTTGTTCGGGTAGACCTTGAAGAATTTGGTTGGAACGCAAGAGTCTTCACAGAAGCTGATGTACGACGCAATATTGTCTGCCCACTCGTCCATGTTTGGTGCGTCCAGGGACTCCCAGTTGGTGCAGTCAAAACACGCTTGGAGTTGGAGCTTGGCCTCGTCCGACCATATTTTGGTAGATTTAACAGTTGGTTTAGCAGATTCTAGGCGTCTCTTGTAGGTGGGGATCAGGTGGATGACACTGTGGTCTGAGGAGCAAAGAGCTGCCTCTGGGACTGCCTTGTAAGCCTCCTTCAGTGCTGTGTAGCAATGGTCGAGCATGTTCCCGCCCCTGGTGGGGCACTCCACGTGCTGGTGGTAACGTGGCATCTCCTGGCGAATATTGGCCTTGTTGAAATCGCCCATACCAATGAATAGTGAGTCCGGGAGGGATGTCTCCCACTGTGAGATGGTCTCGCTGAGGTCCACTAAGGCACCTTTGACGTCAGCGTCAGGAGGAATGTACACACCGACAAGAACATAGGAGGCAAACTCACGTGGCGAGTATGACGGCCTGCAGTTGATGAGTATGAGTTCGAGGTCAGGGGAGCACTTCCTGATGAGTGCTGACATGTTGGTGCACCATGAGATGCTGGTATAGAAGCAGATACCACCACCTCTTCTCTTCCCGGAGAGGACAGGGTCCCGGTCTGCACGGGTGAGGCTGTACCCTGAGAGATGTAGAGAGTTCTCAGGGATGTCCTCGTGTAACCAGGATGGCGTCGGCCATCTTGCAGAACGCTGATGGGGAGAGATGACGGTGGCCATCTTGGGGTGGGCAAATAAGGATGGTAGCCAGGCGGCGGCCATCTTGGGGGAGTAGTTGTATTGGGATTAGTGGCTGCCATCTTGTGGTGGCCAAGGATAACGGCCAGGGCTGGTGAAAACGGTGGTGAGGGTAAAGTTACCGTAAATGGAGGCCAGATGGCTAGGGTGAAATGTGTAGGCCTGTGTGTCACAGTAGGAAACCCAATCAAGGGGTGATAAGATAAACTGAGACAAAAGATGCGAATTGATAGAGATAAAAAACAATGGACTGCTGAGAAGGAAAAACATATATAAAACAAACATAGCAGCAATGGGGGTGCAAACGAATATGCATAAAATGACATAAGAATACATATAAGGTAATAGGGAACTACTATTAATGAAATTAACCCTGAAATTAAACCATGAGTAACAGTTAAGGCATCTAATTACATTTATGCTCGCTAAAGAATGTTTCTTCTCTGTATGTCAGTGTATATAAGCTGTGTTTTTCAGTTTTGGTCAGGAACCAGTCCGACGAAGGCTTTTTATAAGCCGAAAGCTCACTGTTCACTCATCTCTAAGTTAGCCAATAAATGGTATCATCCTGATTCAAAACTCCCAACACTTTGGAATTATATTGATTTCTGCACAAGTTGGTCATAAAATGTGATCTGATCTTCACAACAATCACAGTCTGCTTAAACTAATACCACACAAACAATTAAATGTTTCCACACCATGTAAACATTTACAGTGCAGATGGAAAAAGTATGTGAACCCCTAGACTAATGCTAGGTACACACCATACAAATTTCTGGCAGATTTACCTGCTAGATTGATTATTTTTCCAACAAGTCCGATCTGAATTTCAATCGATTTTCCAAGGTTTTTAAAATAATTTTTTTTAATCGATTTTCATAGAACTGAACAAAAATCGATCGAAAAAATGATTAAAAACAATTGGAAAATCGAAAAATCTGTCAAAATTCAAATCGGACATGTTGGAAATTATCGATCTGGCAGGTAAATCTGCCAGAAAATTGTATGGTGTGTACCTAGCATAATGACATCTCCAAGAGCTAATTGGAGTGAGGTTTCAGCCATCTGAAGTCCAATCAATGATATGAGATTGGAGGTGTTGGTTACAGCTGCCCTGCCCTATGAAAACACAACAGTTTTGGGTTTGCGTTTCCCAAGAAGCATTGTCTGATGCGAATGATGCCTCACACAAAAGAGCTCTCAGAAGACCCAAGATTAAGAATTGTTGACTTGCATGAAGCTGGAAAGGGCTATAAAAGTATTACCAAAAGCCTTGCAGTTCATCAGTCCATGGTAAGACAAATGGTCTATAAATGGAGAAAGTTCAGCACTGCTGCTACTCTCCCTAGGAGTGGCTGTCCTGTAAAGATGACTGCAAGCGCACAGTGCACAATGCTCAATGAGGTGAAGAAGAATCCTAGCATGTCAGCTAAAGGCTTACAAAAGTCTCTGCCATATGCGAACATCCATGTTAGCGAATCTACCATACATAAAACACTAAACAAGAGTGGAGTTCATGGGAGGATACCACAGAGGAAGCCACTGCTGTCCAAAAAAAACAAAACATTGCTGCACAAATAAAGTTTGTATGTTTCACAGCAGTACTGGCAAAATATTCTGTGGACAGATGAAACCAAAGTTGAGTTGTTTGGAAGAAACACACAACACTGTGTGGAGTAAAAGGAGGCACAGCACACCAACATCAAAACCTCACCCCAACTGTGAAGTATGGTGGTGGGGGCATCATGGTTTGGGGCTGCTTTGCTGCGTCAGGACCTAGATAGATTGCCATCATCAAAGGAAAAATGAATTTCAAAGTTTATCAAGACATTTCGCAGGAGAACTCAAGGCCATCTGTCCACCAGCTGAAGCTCAGCAGAAGATGGGTGTTGCAACAGGACATCGACCCAAAGCATAGAAGCAAATCAATAAATCTTAAGCAGAAGAAAATATGCCTTCTGGAGTGGCCGAGTCAGAGTTCTGATCTGAACACGATTGAGATGCTCTGGGATGACCTCAAGAAAGCGACTTACACCGGGCATCCCAAGAATATTGCTGAACTGAAACAGTTCTGTAAAGAGGAATGGTCAAAAATTACTAATGACCGTTGTGCAAGTCTGATCTGCAACTACAGGAAACGTTTGGTTAAAGTTATTGGTGCCAAAGGAGGTTTGTGTGGTATTAGTTTAAGCAGACTGTCATTGTCTATTGTTGTGAAGATCAGATCACATAGGCGAAGTGATGTGGTTGCAACAAGTCCTTCAGGTATCCAGTGCCCAGATTGTGCAAGGAGTTGAATGTCCATAAGCCAATCTTAAACAAAATTCTCAATTTTATCAGTAGCCAGTGGAGTTAGCGAAGGGTTGGTGTTATGTGGCAATGGCGGGGTTGACTAGTTAACAGGCTTGCAGCTGCATTCTGTACTAATTATGTTAAATAGCTTTGCCCAGCCACTAACTATGAATGAAGGAGAACATTTGGGGCATGGTCAATCATAGTTCCTTCTTCAAATGCATTATACTTAAAACGTTAGCATAGATAGCTTGTGTAGAGCATACAAAGCTCTACACAAGCTATCTCCTCCATACAATTCCTCTTTAATCTCCAGATACCTCCCCGTCCAGATCCTACGTTCCTCACAGGAGACCCTTTTGTACTCTAGCCTAGTCACCTCCTCTCACTCTCGCATACAGGACTTCTCAAGGGCTGTCCCTTTCCTTTGAAACTCTCTCCCTCAGCTAGTTAGTCATGTCCCGAGCCTGGAAACCTTCAAACGTACTCTAAAAACACACCTGTTTAGACAAGCCTATAATTGGCTATAGGTTGCACTGAAGGCACACTGCCTCACCCTCTAACCCCCGCGCTTCCTCCCCACTACCCTCTAGATTGTAAGCTTGCAAGAGCAGGGACCGCCTTCTAGTGTTTCTCATACTTCTGTAATTTTAACATATGCACACGTACCAACTACACATCAACTATGTATGTATTTGTACTATTCAATGTCATGACTGTACAGTGTATTGTATTTTTTCTGCAGATTTGTTCCGCATTATTTGTTTTGTACTATGTACAGCGCTACGGAAGATGTTGGCGCTATATAAATAAAAATAAAGCTTGTATCCAGTATTCTTTTTTACCAATCAGATGAGTGTGACCATGCACAGGAGGCTGAGTCAAAAAACACACTGGGAGTGCAATCAGCCAAACAGAGTTAAGTCCAACATGCAGAAAAAGAGGCTTTGCACATCCCTAAGTAAAACTTTTTGATTTATTTGAAAAAGATTAAAAGGCATACATTACAAATCCCAAGGGTATAACGGAGAGAGGTACAGGCAGGTGGTGGGGAGGTCGACAGCCGTTTCGCGCCATCACATAGACTAGGACCTGACGATGCGCCACTCTATGTGACGGCGCGAAATGGCTGTCAACCTCCCCACCTGCCTGTACCTCTCTCCGTTATACCCTTGGGATTTGTAATGTATGCCTTTTAATTTTTTTCAAATAAATCAAAAAGTTTTACTTAGGGATGTGCAAAGCCTCTTTTTCTGCATGTTGGACAGTATTCTTTTTTACTATGCTTCCCTTGCGGACCATGTGTCCCAAATTTTACCAAACAAAATTGAAGAATCTCTAGGTCTTAGATGCATTACATATTTGCCCCAAAAGGTGTACTGCTTAGAGCTAGGAGGGTTTTATGGAACAGGGCCATCCAAGAGTCAGATGAACTAGGCCAATGATCTGCAAACTTGGCTCTCCAGCTGTTAAGGAACTACAAGTCCCACAATGCATTGCAGGAGTCTGACAGCCACGATTCATAAAGGCAAATGCATTGTGGGACTTGTAGTTCCTTAACAGCTGGAGAGCCAAGTTTGCAGATCACTGCACTAGACTAAATTTCAAAGTTTGAGCTCAGCTTTCTCTCCTCTCTCCATCCTTTAAAAAATGCTAAAATGATCAGTAAAGAACGGTCACACGTGGACAATGCCTGTTTGGCCCAAGTTAGCATGGCCCAGAAAAGTAGGATCTACTTCCTTTGCTCTGTCAACATTATCTACTGACATGATCTGTTGAACGATGGACTGGTATTTCAACCACACTCTTCAACCTTGAAATGTGCAGCCTGGATTTCGAAAGGAGACTACGGAGGGATAGAAAGCTTTTAGTAAAATGTCATCTGGACTCAGCAGACCTCTGGGAAAGCTGAACTATACAAAGCTCTTTTCTTTTTTGAAGTAAAAATTGCAACTCATCCCTGGGTGATATAATTCATCAGAGCAGCCTACAAACTGCTTACAGTGCTGAAGTCCACAATTCCTTGTTATCATTTAAGTTGGGTCCTTTGTAGTTTGAAGGATATGGAGGCTGACATGTTTATTTCCTTTTAAATAATGCACATTGTCTGGCTGTCCTCCTAATTCTCTGCCTCTAATACTTTAATCCAAAGATCCTGAACAAGCATGCAGATCAGATGTCTAGGACAAATCTGACAAGCTTAGCTACATGCTTGTTTTAGGTGTGTGGTTTGGATCCTACTGACCAGACAGATCAGCAGGACTGCCAGGCAACTGGTATTGTTTAAAAGCAAATAAATATGGTAGCTTCCATAGGTCCCACACCTTGGCTTCCTTTTAGGCCAAGAGATGCAAAGAACATGATGTTTACTATAGTAAAATCAGCTTTTCTCCTGGCAATTTTCACAGCCTGAAGAATAAACAGAATCATGCTTTATCTTTTCAGCAACCTTATATCCAGTTCAGCAATGGAAATATTAATTTGTACTTGTAAAGTATACTGCAATTTTCACAAAAGCCAGGCCATAGTATTGCCATCTTTGTCTATCTACTCCATTAATAAAGTGATTCTTCCCCAACTGGAGGTAACAATACCATTTACCGTTTAGAGGAGATAAGAACTTTCACATTCTGTATAAAGGGATATACAGTAACAAGGGCAAGAAAGATGTTAAGGTCATTGTTGTCCAATGGATTTAGTGAAGAGATTTAATTGAATAAGATTATAAGGAAATAGAGACAACTTTGCATTTAAAGTAAAACCCTGCAAGAGCAGACTCCACTGAGGTAGAATTGGTAATGACTAAGATGGTCTGCAGGGCAGCAGTATGCATCAGTATGCTCCCTTTTGTGAAACAATATCGACTGAACATACATATTAAGATTAAAAGTCTGTACTTTGTGTACTCACTAACCTCTCCAACCCATAAGGTAACTGGTTAGCTAACAATTAGTGTTGTGCACTACGGTTACCTACGAGTACATAGCAGAGGAGTGGTTAACTTACCCACACCGTCCCCTTAGCCGAAGCACTCAACGTCACACCCATGCTTCCTCTCCTGGGTTGAAGGAGGGATATGGAACACGAGTTGAGAGCATTGGCTAAGACGGCAGCATGGGTAAGTTATCCCCCACTCTGCCGTGGGCAGCGCTGTCCAATTTAAATTTGGGTTCCGAGTAGCTATGATCCTATGGGTCCCGGTAATTGCGCCATCGGTGCAGGTATAGTCGAGCCACGCACGCTCACTCATCGCACTCCAGCAGCCAGGAGCGTACTGCGCAGGCACATAACTCTCCTGGCAATAGGAGCACGATGGGGTGTGGGTGCAGCCGGGCGAGGACCCGTAGTGGAGGATCCAGGCAGCAGACGAGGACGACGAGGCACGATGAGCCTGAAGGGGGCTGGAGGAAGCCGCAGGTATGTATAAAACTTTTACTTTCACTCATCTCAGGTTTACTTTAATGATTAATTCTTACCTGTGTATGGGAGAATAGTGATGCAGCCTCGCTTTCTCTTGAATCATTGGGGGATGGTACTGACCCTTGTGAATCTTGGCTAGATGGTTGCTCAGGAGACAAAGCATCACTGCTGTCTTCATCAAAGGAAGAGGTATCTGCCACCTTTGAATAATTCACATCTATGAATTGAAAATAATTCAAAATTATGAATACGGTTTATTTTTACCTAAATTCCATAAGAAAGCTCTTCTTGCATGATTCAGGTCTTTACATCATCTTGAGAATTTGCTGCAGTGGTATTTTTTAAAAGCTGACTGAAATGTACTGTGGCCGCCTAAATAGATACTGGAAGTATCAATTCTAATTTTTTCATAAAAATATTCTGATTTAATTATAGTGCATCAGGAAAGTATTCACAGCGCATCACTTTTTCCACATTTTGTTTACAGCCTTATTCCAAAATAGATTAAATTCATTTTTTCCCCTCAGAATTCTACACACAACACCCCATAATGACAACGTGAGAAAAGTTTACTTAAAGGGACACTTAAGTCAAACAAAAAAAATGAATTTTACTCACCTAGGGCTTCCAATAGCCCCCTGCAGCTGTCCGGTGCCCTCGCTGTCTCCCTCCGATCCTCCTGGCCCCGCCAGCAGCCACTTCCTGTTTCGGTGACAGGAGCTGACAGGCTGGGGATGCAAGTGATTCTTCGCGTTCCCAGACTCATTAGCACCCTCTATGCTGCTATATGGTATATGATATATGCTATAGCAGCATAGATGGCGCTATTGTGGCCAGGAACGCGAAGAATCACTCGCGTCCCCAGCCTGTCAGCTTCTGTTACCGAAACAGGAAGTGGCTGCCGGCGGGGCCAGGAGAATCGGAGGGAGATGGCGAGGGCACCGGACAGCTGCAGCGGGCTATTGGAAGCCCCAGGTGAGTAAAACTCATTTTTTTAGTTTGACTTAAGTGTCCCTTTAAGGTGTTGGCAATTTTAAAAAAAATAAAAAACAGAGAAATCACATGCACATAAGTTCTCAGAGTCTTGCTTAATACTTCGTCGATGCACCTTTGGCAGCAATTACAGCTTCAAGTCTTTTTGAACGTGATGCCACAAGCTTGGCACACCTATCCTTAACCAGTTTTGCCCACTCCTCTTTGCAGCATCTCTCAAGCCCCATCAGGTTGGATAGGAAGTGTCAGTGCACAACCATTTTAAGATCTCCCCAGAGATGTTCAATTGGATTAAAGTCTGGGTTCTGGATGGGCCACTCAAGGACATTCACAGAGTTGTCTTGAAACCACTCCTTTAATATCTTGGCTATGTGCTTAGAGTCATTGTCCTGCTGAAAGATGAATTGTCGCCCCAGTGTTAGGAGTATGGTAGTTAGCTCCGCAGAAGGGAGCGGTGAGGCCGCCGCTTCCGCGTCTGACGCGCCCGCGGATGTCGCCGCGTCTTCTCAGTCATTTCTGTCAGGCAAGACAGGTCTCTCCAGGGTACATCTCAGTAGAGCAGCGCGCACCAGGAGACAGGACCATTATGCTTTGAGGAGGCAGGTCAGCTAACCGGCCGGTCAGCTGACATGGCAGGATCAATCACCGCTCCTGATTGGCTGAAGTGCGCTGGGCGGAACTGCGGGGTTACCTGTCTGTATTTAAGACCCGAGCTGTCAGTAGCTCATTGTCTGCTGTTGCTGATACTTTGCGGTTAAGCTCTCAGACCTTAGTCAGTTCCCAGTGTGTTTGATCCGGCAGGACCCCGGGGATTCACACATAGTAAGGATTATTATTAGTATACTTGTAAAAGTAATTATTATTATTGTATTGATTATCTGTGTATGACTCTTTGCCTGAACCCTTGACTCTGCTCTCTGCCTCTCGATTCTGTACTCTATCTAATTGTTGCCGAACCAGGCCTGACCCTGACTGTTATTGCCTCCTGATTTTGTACCTTCGCTCATCTGACCTGTTACCGACCTTTGCCTGTTTCTCACTACGCCTTTGCCTGACGACTTTGTACTGCCTCCTGACCAATCTGTTACCGATATTGCCTGTACGACCACTCTATCACTCTACCACTCTGTACGACCACTCTACCTAGTGACAGTCCCTACAGCCAAGGGCTATCACATAGGAGTACTCCTGTGTTACTGTGCACTAAAAACACGTGTGATCACACTCTGAATAAAGTGCTGACTATCGTGCTGTTAAGCGCTGTTACTGATCATTACACCCAGTCTGAGTTCAAGAGTGATTTTCATCAAGGATGTCCCTGTACATCGCTGCAGTAATTTTTACCTTTACCCTGACTAGTCACCCAGTTCCTGTAACTGGAAAAATATCTCCACAGCATGATGCTGCCACCACCATGCTTCACTGTAGGGACGGTATTGGCCTGCTTATGAGCGGTGCACGGGTTCCTCCAAACGAGAAACATAGCATTCACACCAAACAGTTCAAACATTGAAGTTGTAAAGACAAATGGAAAAACGAGAGCCCCAATAGTGTATTATTGTTATTGCTTTATGGGAGAAACTGAAAAGGAAAAATACTCACAAGTGTAGGTTGCCGACCTAGGCAACCACTGTTTTCGCAGACGGGGAATTTAGACCTGTCCCCGCTCAGGCTAAAAGGTCGCTCTCTATAGATAGAAGAAGGTGTTCACACCCATCCAACTAGTAAATACAATCGTATTCGAAAAGGATCACAGAGGCGCCCCAAGAATAAAAACACTGTACTCAAAATATATCAAATAGGGGGTGCTGGATGATACACCTCCCCAAAAAAAGACAAATCGCACTGATTCACATAAGGAAACCGTTTTATTCTTACTCCACAATAATCACTCGCAACGCGTTTCACGGGTCTAACACGCGCTTTCCTCCGGCACCTAAAAAGGAGCAACTCAAAATGTCAGGGAGCGGGTTTGGCACCTCTGTAGCTCCTCCTACAGAGGTGCCAAACCCGCTCCCTGACATTTTGAGTTGCTCCTTTTTATGTGCCTGAGGAAGTGGGCGTTAGACCCGTGAAATGCGTTGCAAATGATTATTGTGGAGTAAGAATAAAACTGTTTCCTTATGTGAATCAGTGCGATTTGTCATTTTTTGGGGAGGTGTATCATCCAGCACCCCCCATTTGATATATTTTAAGTACAGTGTTTTTATTCTTGGGGCGCCTCTGTGATCCTTTTCGGAAACATTGAAGTTGATTCATTATCAGTAACGTGCTCACATAGCACAAGGTAAATTGAGCGTGCGATACGCATGGTGCTTTCATCGTAGCGTGTGATGTTAAGTTGTGTGCGCGTGTTATAAATCACTAGCGATAATGTAATACCATGACCACGATACTTGACTGGCGTGGCAGCTACTACGTTAATTGATGTAGTAGCAGCTGCACTAGTCAAGTATCGTGGTATAGCACAATCACGAGTAATTTACAACGATCGTGCCTACCTTAACCACTTCCCTACCACAGGTTTTTTTCACTTCAAGACCAGAGCAATTTTCACATCACGCTTCTCCCATTAATTCACAACTTTATCGCTACTTATCACACTGAAACAATCTATATACTATTTTTTTGCGGGACAAATTAGGCTTTCTTTGGGCAGTACTTTTTGCTAAGAATTATTTTTTTTATTTTATATGCATTTTACAGAGAAGAAAAATAAAAAAATTGCAAAAAGTCAACATTTCTCTGCTTTCAGCCATAGTAGTTTAAAAATTAAATGTGTTATTGTAGATAAAACAGACATTTTATTAGCCCATGTGTCCCAGTTATTACAATGTTTAAATTGTGTCCCTTGTACAATGTGTGGCGATAATATTTTATTTGGAAATAAAGGTATATTTTTTCAGTTTCTGGATAATTATCATATTCATCCAAAGAATCATTATCGCTGAGAATTGCCAATTCCACATTTAGAGAATTGCTGATTCTACATCTGGGGTAACCACCGACTAATTAAATGTATACGACACCCAAGACCGTGGCCAAGACCGTGCACCCCCTGGCGCCCACAGCTGCCTCCTCCACCCCAGCATACCACATAAGATAAATATATCCATAGACTAGCTATATTGTGATTGCTATATGCACTGGATTTGTACTTTATGTTCGTGTGCAGATTTTACATTAAAGCTATAGTGCCAGACTACTTAATCTCCCTGGAGG